>NC_136510.1:63645742-63835742 GCF_053919585.1 Euprymna scolopes
TACAGAATATCCGTATGAATATAACCACACGTAATAGTTAGCTAAAGATGGTCAAGAAACCCCCAAATAAACTAATAGGGAATTGAAATGAACATTTAAAAGAATATGCAAATTAAATCTTTTTCAGATGAATGCAATTCCACAACCCATATAGAAGAAAGTTTTATTTTCTTATTAAATATATATATATAAAAAAAAGTTTTTAATATGAATATCAATACACACACAAAAATGCAACAATTTTATGGAAGTATAGATACAGTTTAACTCGAAATTGTTACAGCTAATCCGTGAGAAAATTAATCAGCCGCAACTAAACTACATAACAAGATATATGACTGATGAACCGTACGTGTCTGTGAATAACGATATGTTACAAATATCGCCGCCCTCATATGAAGCCATTACATTTTTGCAAAGAAATAATGATTATTACCCAACATAAATGTAAATTAGTTTCCGTAAAAACAATTGAATAATTTTATTTATTAGTAGCTCGTATAAACACTTATTAACGCGATGGATCTCCCAATCTCTAGATGGGTTTGTGGCTCAGTAGTAGAGTGTCCGTGCGAGAAGGACCCTTAAATGTTGTTATGTTTTGTTGTATTTTGTTATATTTTGTTATATTTTGTTAGGTTTGGTAATATTTTGTGATATTTTGTTAGATTTTGTAAAGTTTATTAGATTTTGTTAAATTTTGTAATATTTTGTTAGATTTTTTTATATTTTGTTATATTTTGTTATCTTTTATAAGATTTTGTATTATTTTGTTAGATTTGTTTATATTTTGTTAGATTTTGTTTTAGGTTGTTATATTTTGTTAGGGTTGTTATATTTCGTAATATTTTGTTATGTTTTGTTATATTTTGTTATATTGTGTTATTTTTTGTTATATTTTGTTATATTTTGGTATATTTTATTATATTTTTTATATTTTATTATATTTTGTTTGATTCTGTTATATTTTGTTATATTTTGTTATATTTAATTAGATTTGGTTATATTTTGTTGTATTTTGAAAGATTTTGCTATATTTTTTATATTCGGTTATATTTTGCAATATCTTTTAATATTTTGTAAGATTTTGTGATATTTTGTTATTTTTTGTTATATTTTGTTATATTTTGTTAGATTTTGTAAGATTTTGTTTATCTTTGTTATATTTTGTTACATTGTGTTATATTTTGTTGTCTTTCGTTAGATTCTTTTAGATTTTGTAATATGTTGTTATCTTTTTTCCGTTGTATTTTGTTAGATTTTTTGATTTTGTTAGATTTTGTTAATTTTTTTTCATATTTTGTAATATTTTGTTATGCTTTTTTATAATTTGCTATATTTTGTTAAATTTTGTTAGATTTTGTTAGATTTTGTCAGATTTTATTATATTTTGTTATATTTTGTCATATTTTGTTAGATTTTGTTGTATATTGTTATATTTTGTAAGATTTTGTTAGGTTTTGTTAGATTCTCTTAGATGTTGTTATATTTTGTAATATTTTGTTAGATTTTGTCATATTCTGTTAGATTCTGTTATATTTTTATATTTTGTAAGATTTTGTTAAATTTTGTTATATTTTGTTAGACGTTGTTATATTTTATTATAGTTTATAATTTTTTAAAGATTTTGTTATATTCTGTTATATTTTGTTATATTTTGTTCGTTTTCTTATATTTTGTTGTATTTTATAATATTTTTTTAGATTTTGCTAGATTGTTATATTTTTTATATTTTGTTAGATTTTGTCCTATTTTGTTATATTTTGTTATATTTTATTAGATGTTGTTATACTTTGTTATATTTTGTTATAGTTTCTTATATTTTGTTATATTTCGTTATATTTTGTAAAATTTTGTTATATTTTGTTATATTTTGTTACATTGTGTCATATTTTTTTATATTTAGTTCGATTTTTTTTAGATTTGTTAGATTTTCTTAGATTTTTAAATATTTTGTAGGATTTTGTTCTATTTTGTTTTATTTTGTTAGATTTTATTTTAGGTTGTTATATTTTGTTATATTGCGGTGTATTTTGTTAGATTTTCTTTAGATTTTTTTCATATTTTGTTATATTTTGTTAGATTTTGTCATATTTTGTTATAATTTGTTATATTTTGTTTTATTTTGTTAGATTTTGTTTGAATTTGATATAGTTTGTAAGATTTTGTTAGATTTTGTTAAATTTTGTTATATTGTGTTAGATTTTCTTAGATTTTGCTAGATTTTGTCATATTTTCTTATATTTTCTAATATTATCTTATATTTTTTCATATTTTTTCATATTTTGCTTTATTTTGATATATTTTGATATATTTTCTAAGATTTTGTTATATTTTGTTATATTTTGCTCTATTTTGTTATTTTGTTAGATTTTATTAGATTTTGTAAGATTTAGTTATCCTTTGTTACATTTTGTTAGATTTTGTAAGATTTAATTAGATTTTGTTATATTTATGGTATATTTTGTAAGATTTTGTGTTATATTCTGTTTAATTTTGTTATATTTTTTATATTTTGTTCTATTTTGTTAGATTTTTAGATTTTGCTATATTTTTGTAACTTTGGAATATTTTGTTATATTTTTTATTTTTTATATTTTGTTATATTTTGTTATATTTATTTAGATTTTGATATATTTTCTTGTATTTTATAGATTTTGTTGAATTTTCTTTTAGATATTGTAATATTTTGTCATATTTTCTTATGTTTTGTAATATTTTGGCATTTTTTGTTATATTTTATTATATTTTGTTATATGTTGTAAGATTTTGTTATATTTTGTTATATTTTGTAATATTTTGTTATTTGGTAATATTTTGGTAGATTTTATTATATTTTGTTATATTTTGTTATATTTTTTCATATTTTATGTAGATTCTGTTATATTTTGTAAGATTTTTTATATGTTGTTGATTTTGTAATATTTTGTCATATTTTGTTAGATTTTGTTATGTCTTGTTACATTTTGTTAGATTTTTTTAGATTTTGTTAGATTTGGTAAGATTTTGTTATATTTTGTTATATTTTGTTATATTTTGTCTTATTTGAGACAACTGTAATAAATTTATCTTTTAAAAAATAGAAAGATTGGTTTTAATGGTTTCACAAATAAGAACAGATGTCTTAATTGGATTGTGCTGATCTCTTCATGGTTCGTCACGGAGCAGCGGGAAGATACAGAAGAACTCTCCAAGAAAAACGGTATGAAGCATATATTATCCTTCTTACATATGAACTGTACAAATATCTCGTGTGATAAGTCTGATACAACATGGTTCAGTTTACACGTCAATATCCTGTCCTCCTGTTTTATTTTCTAAGATTTTGTTATATTTTGTTATATTTGGTTGTATTTTGTATTATTTTGTTGGATTTTATTAGATTTGTTTAGATATTGTTAGATTTTGGTTATATTTTGTTATATTTTTCAGATTGGTTAGATTTTGTTATATTTTGTTGTATTTTGTTACATTTTTTTAGATTTTGTTAGATTTCGTAATATCTTTTTAGATTTTGTTATATTTTGTTATATTTTTCAGATTGGTTAGATTTTGTTATATTTTGTTGTATTTTGTTACATTTTTTTAGATTTTGTTAGATTTCGTAATATCTTTTTAGATTTTGTTATATTTTGTTGTATTTTGTTGTATTTTGTTATATTTTTTTATATTTTGTTAGATTTTGTTATATTTCGTTATATTTTATTATATTTTGTAAGATTTTGTTATATTTTGTAAGATTTTGTTATATTTTGTTTATATTTTGTATTATTTTGTTATATTTTTTATATTTACTTATATTTTGCTATATTTTTTATATTTTGTTATATTTTGTTGGATTTTGTTATATTTTATTATATTTTGTTGGATTTTGTTTATATTTTATTATATTTTGTTTATCTTCGGTTGTATTTTGTTATGTTTTGTTATATTTTGTTATATTTTGTTATATTTTCGTTTATTTTGTTATATTTTTTAAGATTTCGATATATTTTGTTATATTTTGTTATATTTTGTTATATTTAGTTGGATTTTGTTTATATTTTGTTTATATTTTGTTGTATTTGGTTAGGTTTTGTTATATTTTGTTATATTTTGTTATATTTTGTTGGATTTTGTTGGATTTTGTTAAATTTTGTTATATTTTTTTATATTTTTATCTTTTGTTATATTTTGTTGGATTTTGTTATATTTTGTTATATTTTGTTAGATTTTGTTAGATTTTCTTATATTTTGTTGTATTTTGTTTGGTTTTATTATGTTTTGTTAGATTTTGTTAGATTTAGTAATATTTTTTAGATTTTGTTGTTAAACGAACAAAAAAAACGTAAAGACAATTCTCCAACCTCTATCCTGGATCCTTACTATCAAGTGCCCTTTTCTAATATTCATGGTTTGCATTTCAACCTTCCAAAGATGGAAACCCACGGAGACAAATTTAAAACTGATATTAACAGGTCAACCTCTTCCGACAATCTTAAGCTTAACGGTTACTTGAATATGATGTAAAAGCTCGACATTCATGATCGCCATAGACATGAAATTCATGCTTTCCATGTGGTAGAAAAATCGCCAAAGAAGACGTAAAATATCCAAAGAAGACGTAAAATCGCCAAAGAAGATGTAAAATCGCCAAAGAAGACGTGTATATGTGTTTTGTGTAGCATTAATTTACAGCACTTCATTCATCTTTATTCTTTATCATCCCCACAATGAAGGAATATTTACTACCTTTAAGAGTATCTCTAGGAAAACTGATCATATTGTGTCTGTTTTATCCTTCTGCCAGAATTCATGCCTTTAGTGACTTTACCATCCACAATGTTGAACAGTTAATCAAAACTGAAGTTGTTATGATTTATCCATTACTTATGTTGACGAACATTTTGCAAATCTTATTTTTTTCTAACAACTTGTTCTGAACAGTGATTATCCATTGAACAGTGCTCATCCATTTTTCTTTTTTACATGAAGTTCGCCACTTATCAAGGCCCAATGGCCACTCGGGGATAAGGGTTATTGCGTGTACAGTACTGAATGAGATAGTGTAGCAATAGTATAAGGTGTCATTACTTAGGGGGGCGGTTCATCAGGAATTTGTTTGTGTTGGACTTGAAGACATCCAGGTTGAAGTCGGGAGGGAAACAGGCAAGCGGAACAGAGTTCCACAGGCGTGTAGTTTTAAGAAAGAAGCTTTGTTCGTGGAATCTACGTTTTGATTTAGGCACAGATAAGGAGTGGGGAAAATTATTGATGGTGGTTTCATCTAGTCGGGTGTTTTTTGAAAAAGATTGGCGAGGGGGGACCAGAGAATGGAGCTCAGACGAGCACTTGCCATGGAAATAACGGTAAAACAAAGACAGGCTCACAACGTCTCTTCTGTGGGAAAGAGGTTGCAGGGAAGAGAAAAGGGCATCCCCCACCAAGCCACGAAGTCTATTTTGTACTCTGTCAAGGCAGGATAGGCTGTTTTTAGCAGCTCCTGCCCAGATTTGGCAGCAGTACTCCATCCTTGGACGTACTTGGCTCTTATATAGATAGAGAATTGCATCATTACTGAGATATCTTCTGGAGCGGTAGAAGGATCCCACCATTTTCCCAGCGACCTTGGCCACAGACTTGATGTATGTGTTCCATTTAAGATCAGGAGTAAAGGTCAAACCCAGAAGCTTATCAAAACATGGACGAGAGCCATCCATTTCAATTGATGCCAGATGGGGATCAGAACGTTTACGATGTAGAGATAGGAGCTTGGTCTTAGATGCA
Source organism: Euprymna scolopes (assembly GCF_053919585.1). Lineage (NCBI taxonomy): Eukaryota > Metazoa > Mollusca > Cephalopoda > Sepiida > Sepiolidae > Euprymna > Euprymna scolopes. The sequence goes on from NC_136510.1 coordinate 63,651,509, forward strand.
TTAAGGGTAACCAGCCACCTCTTTCCCCATTGTACCACGCACTCAAGATCAGAGGAGAGAGAATCAGAGAGAACATCATCATTTACAGCCTTTGATGTGTTGCTGTAGATGGTCATGTAATCAGCACAGATGTCAACGAAGGATTTTAGTATGTGTTTTGGGAGATCATTGATGTAGATCAGGAAGAGAGTTGGGTCCAGTATGGACCCCTGAGGGATACCAGCATTAATACTGTGGGCCTCTGATTTCTGCCCATCAACCACTACTCTTATGAGCCTATCAGAGAAAAATGATTTAATGATCGAGAAAACATTTCCAGTTATACCGTAGCTGGAAATCTTGTGTAGTAGGCCTTTATGCCAAACCTTATCGAAGGCCTTTGATATGTCGAGAGCAATTGCCCTAGAAATGAAGCCTTTGTCGAGAGATTTGCTAATCCTATGAGATATAACCGTTAGCACATCTGCTGTAGATCTAGCAGAATGGAAACCATATTGTGTATCGCTAAGAAGGTTATTTCTGCTGAGGTGGTTGATACATCTTTATTTATTGTGGATTCCAGCAACTCACTCATGACACACAGGAGACTTATTGGTCTGTACCGAGAGGGGGATGATTATCACCTGCATTCTTAAATATCGGGCATACTGATGAGGTTTTCCAGGGTGTTGGGAAGCACTTCTCTTTAAGGCAACGCTTAAACAGTTTGGTAAGTATGGGGGCAAGTTCTGGTTATAATTTTTTAACACTATAATTGGAATGTCGTCAGGACCAGTAGCTTTACTGGAGTCAAGGTTCTTGATTAGCTTGGCGACCTCACGCACAGATATTTGTATGTTGCATAGCGTGTTGTCTGTTATAGGAGGGAATATGGGGAGTTGATGGCCTTCGTCGCATAGGGTTGAATTTGCCGCAAATTTTTTGGCAAATAGTTTGGTCTTGTCGGATGCTCTCGAGATGACCTCAGGTCCAATGATAATGGTTGGGATAGAACGCACGTTTCTGTTGAGGATCCTATTTGCTATTTGACAGAACTGGTGGGAACCAAGCCGCTGCTCAGCTACTTTGGATTTGACGGACTGAGCATACAACTCTCTTGCGTTCTTTATTACTTTCTTACAATGGTTGCTGGCAGTCTTGAAAGCGGCTTTAGTTTCCATACATCTATTAAGTTGGAAGCAGTGGAAAAAGTGATTTCTGTGTTCGATGACAGCAGCACATTCAGGGGAGAATCATGGCTGGCTGTTAGGTTTTTGTTGGAATTTTTTGGATGGTATGAATTGGTCTATGCCTACAATTAACCATTCGGTCAGGTCTGATACTATAAAGGGCACATCCTTTTTAAACATGGAATGGAGAGGTAGATCAGATATGAATGTACGGAAGCTATCCCAGTCCGCCATAGAGTATTGGTATGCAGTACGGTGGAGAGGTACGTCTGTAGATTTATTATATTTCATTTTTATCTTAACTGATACGACGCAGTGGTCGGAGGATCCCAGAGGAGATAAAACGGTACATGAGCATAGCTCAGGGGAAGTGGATAGAAAAAGGTCTAGAAGGCTTGCATACTGACCGGTAGTATCGGGCACACAGGTTGGCTCACGAACAATCTGAGTGAGGTCATAGGTAATGGCAAAATCATAGCAGAACCTCCCCTCATCATGAGTCTTATTTGAGTGGGTCAGCCATTCCCCATTATGGATATTGAAGTCATCGCAAATGTGAATGTTAGCCCAGGGATGAGCAGACAGGATGTGGTCAATTTTCTCTGATATACTCTTAAAGACAGTAACTCTGCTGTTGAGGGGGCGATAGAGGGCAAATATAAATGCGATGGTGTAAGCAAGTGCAACCTGGAAGCACACATAAGGTAGATTAGGGTATTCTCTGGAGATATCCCTGCCACATGGGAAGCCATCTTTAATGTAGGCACATATTGCATGCCCGTAGCGATCTTGGAGGTCAGATTTAGATGTTAAGTTAGAGTATCCTTTAATTATGAATTCATCTAGGGAGGTGGTCGGCCCTATTCCAGTTTCGCTTAGAATTGAGTTTAAACCTCTGAAAGGTTAGAACGTAGACCCCTGATGTTGGAGAAGGAGACATAGGTTTATTCATGTTTTCTTTTTTGAGATATTTCATGTTGAGGATTTTGGGATTTGTGCAACAGATCAGCATACTTAGTTAGAGGAGAACAGAGAGAGAAAGTAAGAGAGGAAAGACGGGAATTTTTTTTTTTTTTTGTAGCACATGATAAGGTAAATATTCATCAAATGGCAATACAGCAGCCCCAGTACTTTGCACCTGCTGATAGGACAGCCCCCTTAGTGGTTATTCCAAGATTCGGATCCCTGACTATCAGGCGGTTAACGTCATCCCAGATGAAAACGTTTACCTCCAACACCCTTACTAGTAACATGGCCGCAAGGATAGACATAGAGACAGAAATTTTCCGACATCTCAGACTACTGTTCACGAAGTACTACCGACCTGGGAAGCAGCTTTTTCTTTACCCTTTGTCAGAAACATCACCCATTAGAAATGAGGACCGAGGGACAAAAAAGGAGAAGCAAGAGTTACTAGAGCTGCCGATAACACATCCACTGCATTATCTACTCTCCATTAAAAAAAAAAAAAATGGTAAGAGGGACTTATTTATATCTACTTAGTATAAGTGCTTTGCCCATTCCCAGTTTAGAATAGAATTTGACGATAGTCTCCCCTCCCATATTAATCCGTGGAAGTTTTTTTTTTTTTTGCTTTAGGTACCTCGCGATAGAACCTTCGAGATTCACCTTATTACGTTTCAATAATGCAACTTGTGAACGGCTTATGTTTTTAGATTCGGGGCATCTTATTTAAAGGCTGGTTTAGGGTAATACCAGGCATATTTAACAATAATGTTTAAAACACGAGTAATAAGACATGATGAATAATGTTATGGTGTTTCAATTTTTAGTAAGACTGCAATAAGAGAACAAAGATAAATATATATAATATATATATATATATATATATATATATATATATATATATATATATATATATATATATATATATTAATACACAAAAATTGGCAAAATTAAGACAAGATACATTTCAACAGTTATGGATAAAGATTTTAACTTAGCTCTGAAGGCACCGACCCTTTCTTCCGGGGTCATCTCGAAACTGACTAGTAGCTAGCAGCACGGAAATCACAATTTCAATTGCTTTCAAGAAATATCCGGAAATGAGTTTCAACAATTAGATCATTTTATCTGAAATCAAAACCGCCTAATAGAATACTACAAATAGATTATAAAGGAAGCGAAATAGGCCTATGTCTATCTGTTAAATCTAGAGTGACGGAGCAGAGAGTTTTACAGATGTATGACGTTTATTCCTACCATCTTCAAGGAATTACCGGTAATTTTCCCAGCAAATATTTTCCAAAAAACTATGCATTAAATTCCATCCTTTCGATCACAGCCACATAATGCTGAAACGCTAGGACGGTAAACACTCTTAGTTACATTTATATATCCCTCCAGGATCTTGCCAAACTCATCAAAAACCTAAATGACTGCAAGACAACTGACCCTGATTACATTCTAAACTGCAGTCTAAAATAGTTCCTATTCTGACAAGTTCAATCGTTTCTTAACGAAGAAATACTTCGCACAACCTTAGAAAACTTCGTAGTCTTCCCAGTATAAAAATTATGAAAATCGGTCTTCCACGTCTCAGTGCAAACCGATCAGTTTCCTGTGCGTCAAGTTGCTTGAATTTGTGATAAATCAAGAAGTGCTCAAACAACCTTATCGAATGATCCTGCAAGATTAACTGCAAATGTATTGGCTATAATCTAACATATCAGTAAATATATTAACAGAGGCTTCAACAATGAAAGTATTAGGATTTAGCACAAGTATTTGTTTTACAAGCTAGATATCTACTGAAATATCCGGAAATGAGTTTCAACAATTAGATCATTTTATCTGGTGGGATTATAAAAGTGTAGACGATAGGTAAAAGTCTGAAAGACACAGTATCTATTCTAGACCCCTCTTTCTAATCTTCATCAATGATCTCCCAAAGCACATTCTAAGTTCATTCATTGTCATGTATGCAAATGACACAGCCATCTATGGTAATACTTAAAAGAGGATTAATGATCAAAATCTCTCACTCACTCTTAACCTTGAGCTTGAGCAGAAAGTATAATGAGTAAAAAATGATTGATTTACTCACTTTACTCCAGTTTTAAAAAAGTCATCGACTTTCATGTCAAACCCTAAATGGAAACTTACATTAAATCTGTTGCTAATGTCGGTGGACAATGGTAGGATTTTTCTACCTCCCCAGACTCTCACTCCTTACTCTACTTATATAATGTATGCATCATTGCAATAAATCGTGTGCAATGCCTATTGTATTTCGCTATTTCATAACGTACAAAGTGTTGATCTGCCATAAAACAGACAAACAACTTCAAAACTTACTTCATTTTCAATTGTGATTCGTTTGATTCATTCATCAAACTTCCATTTTATAAACTTCATCAATTCATAACTCTGATGAAAAACGCTTTTCATCAGAGTTCAACGCCCTCCGCTTCATTTCTCTTCGCATCTCTCTTCATCCTCATTGCTTTCAATCTCAAACTTCATGATCATATTTGTAATTTTCATAAAAACGTAAATCTGTTAAACTCATTTAGATGCCCAGTTTCTTTATTTTTCTGTGAGTATCTCCTTATTTTCTTTGTAAATATGTTTACTCGCAGCTTTTCTTCTGCTTTCGAAGAGAGAACTAAAGGCAACTCGTGTCGAAAATGTGTTTTCTTAACTAATCCAAAATGACATGTGAATATTCATTCTTCCATGTCACTGGGCGCCTGCTTTAAAGAGATTTGCCCAGCAAACTAATCTCGCCCGACCATTTAATCACCGCTCTTCTATTGTGATGACCTTGTGTCAGAACGTAAGATAACATGTGTAAACACGAACTTAGAGAACATATGAGGGACTAAGTAGGTCAGACGATTTACTCATGAATTATCAATGTTTATACAGAGTCCACAGCGCCATTCCCAAGCTAAACATTTACAAATGTATAAACGGCATTTGAAATAATTTGGATTCAGCATCTTGAATTTGCCATCAAAGTTGAAGAATACATGTTTAATGATTTTGAAAAGTATGCCGACATTTCATAAGGCCAAGCACAAATGAAATCAAATGTTGGCTCTACCACCATATATTATTTTCTCATCTCATCTCTCTCTCTCTCTCTCTCTCTCTCTCTCTCTCTCTCTCTCTCTGTGTGTGTGTGTGTGTGTACCCATCTGTCTGTCTATCCTATTCATTTATGTATTTACATATCTGACGGTGTTTATGCTTTATTTTGATAAAGCATAAACACCCTTAGTTTAACAAATTTTGCTTATCAAAACTGTCTTCTTTTTCGAGATATACATAAGCGTCTTTGGAATAAATTTCATTATCTCAAAGGACTTTCATGTTTTAAAGACTGAATTATATTTCGACATACTTCACACGAATAACTTTATTTTTTATTTCCAGTTTAATAATCTGAAACAACTCCAAAATTTATTTTAAATAAATAAATATTTAAAATCCACTAGTTTAGACGCTATAACGTCTACTTAATGAAAAAGATCATGCTGGATTGCGTGAAATAAATTAGAAATAGTTCCTCGATGTAAGCATTATATATATATATATATATATATATATATATATATGTATATATATATGTATATATATATATATATATATATATATATATACATATTGTATTGGTAGTAATTATTAAGTGTGTCTACCAAAAGAGTGCTCAATGTTTAGACAGAGCCAAAATAAGTGAATTTAGTTTACAAACAAATGGCTACACATAAGCATACATGTTTCAGCGAAAACCCAGTAAGGGAATCGCTTCGTCAGGCCAAGGACAAAGAGATGTCCTTGGCCTGACGAAGCGATTCACTTACTGGGTTTTCGCTGAAACACGTATGCTTATGTGTAGCCATTTGTTTGTAAATTAAATTCACTTATATATATACATACATACATATATATATATATATATGTATATATATATATATATATATATATATATATACCAAAAGTAACCCGATCTCTCTCTAATATTTCTCTAATCAATTTTTTTTAGATTAAGCGGCTCACTTAAAAGTACTCGAACTCTTTAATCTTTCTCTTATTGACCAACTTACACCACAAGATAAAATGCAATTCTTTTTCTAACAAGATGGCGCTACATGCTACACATTTCACTGATCCCCAAAACGAGTTCATGACATGTTTACGAAAGACAGAACAATAAGCCAAGGGTTGTGGTCACTACGTTCCCCGAACTTGTCATCACGTGATTTTTATCTTTGGAGGACTTTAAAACAAAAAAGTTTATGCAAATGATCCTCACAATTTAAACCAACTAAAGGAGAACATTATCAACGCCATCAGGAAAATCATCAGAGGAGATCTACACGCAGTATCTGCAAACGATGTAAACAGGGAACACTTCCAGCATCCTTTATAACACTAAAGGTAATTTAAACAGTAAAAGAATGCTCGTCCAATCTACTACGTTTTTTCTGTGGTCTTTTTAAGTGGACCACCCTATATATATATATATATATATATATATATATATATATATATATATATATATATATATATACTAGCTAAAGTACCCGTCGTTGACTGGGTTCAAAAACAGCCTACAGAAAATGGACTCTCATTTATGAAAGTACGATAGGTTATGAAAAGGAAGGGTTGTAAAGAGATAGCTTCGAATTTGGGAGTATCAAAACCAAAGCAAAATATGATAAAAGTAAAAATAAAATAGATAAACCCCATACATTATTATACCATACCTGTTCACACTGAAACACTTATCAAAATATTCTGTGGATCTATATTAAAAAATCTTGTTAAACTTTGTGACATATTTCCATTCTATGGAGGTCAGGTGCGAACGAACACCCCATAATTTTATTATACCATATTTCTTCAAACTGAAACGTATTTATCAAAGTATACTTACGCAGATAGATATGAAAAGTCTTTATTAAAGTTTGTGCCTATTTCCATTCCATGGAGACCAGGCGCGAACGCAGACCCCACAATTTTATTATACCATCCCTATTTAAGTTAAAACATACTTATCAAAGTATTCTTGTGTACATCTATATCAAAAACACTTGTAAACGTTTTCTTTTTAATTTTTATTTTTTTTATTTCCATACTCTGTGGATCAGGCGCGAACGCAGACCCTAAAATTTTAATGAACCACTGTTCTGCCAGATCAAACATACCCATTCCCGTGTCTCGATACATCTTCTATCATTATATGTAACCATATAGGAGCCTAATCGTGACCACACACACACACACACACACACACACTTATTCAGCTTTATATTATATATATATTCAAAATAAAAAAGGATCTAAATTGCACCTCCAGAAATGTAGTATATGCACTAAGATGCACAGCATGCAACAAATCCTACATAGGCGCCACCAAATATTTCAGCAATAGAATGGTCTTACATAAGAGCAACATCAAAATTGCAGATAACAGACACCTCTATGTTTCAAAACACGTACACACATGCAGTGGAAACAGCTTCAAAATAATGCCAATCTTCCAAACAGAAAATTATTTTTATTTACTTACACAGGAAAAAAAACTTCATCACCAGATTCACTCCCGAACTGAACAGAGCCTAACATCAACACACAAAAACATGAAATGCAAGGCACACTCGCATGCACATCCATATACATATACATATACACACCCACACATAAATCAGAACCGACACATTAAAACACACACACGTGCGCGCATACAACCACACACAGACATAACACCCCTATCTCTAATACAACACACTGAACAATACCAACCCTACTTAACCTCGAAACCAACAACACTAGGAAACACCTAGAACCATCGTATAATATTTGTTCCAACACCTCGCTCCCTCCTCAGTCAGTGGAGGAGAACCCCCTCATGACTGAGACAACTATCATCCCTTCTATCATCCCCCTCCCATACCTATACCCCCTCCAATTGCCCCCTCCTGGGGAACAAAATCTTCCCCACACTAGGAACCGATCCTGGGTCTGGCCATACCCACATGGGGAGACAAATAAATAGAAACATTAAAAAAATCCCCTATACATATTTTTAAATACACCCCTCTATCTAAACAAACATAATATGAGGAATACCCGAAAAGACTGAAACGAAAAATCACAATACTAAAGTCCAAGAATCCAAAAAATAAATGTCAAAATAGAATGAAAGCAACCCTACCCTTATTTCAGAAGAGCTGGCCCTCCCTCCTCACACATACACATTAGTAACGACCTTGGATCACAGTCACCTTCCTAGGGAAGCAAATAACATCATAATACTATAAAACAGTACACACATTCTCAAACCAATAAAAGAAAACGCACAAACACACGCACGCACACGCACACACACACACACACACAAACACACACACACCCTACCCTAAAGGAAAGGAAAAAAACACAAGCAGAAAGAGAGAGTGACTACAGCCGAGGTCAGCGGCCTCGACAAGCTCAATAAAAGAGTAATAAAAATTGAACATGCCAATGAATAATAGGCACTTACACACCTCCACCCCTTGGAAACACTTCAAATGAACTACGAAAATGCCATTTTTACATCTCCAACACATTTGAAAATAATTTCTGACGAGGACGCTTCACAGAACGTCTGAAACGCATAAAAACGATTTCAATGATTTCAAAACATTATTACAATGATCCAAACATAATTCTCAATGAAAAACCAAGACACGGAATAATAAAATAATGTTAAAAAATACACACTGTTGGTGACTACCCCCTTATTTATATATATATATATATATATATATATATATAACTCACTATATCTGTGCGTAAGTGGCTATCGGTTTCCATTAGTTTTCAAACTGCGAGACGCAAGGTCACAGAGCGGCGCAGGCGGGTCAAATGATTGTATTTTTGTGGGTCGTTCTTTTATAGAGGGGTCTAAATTGAAAAAGAAAGGAATTTGGAAGGCGTAAGTTGATTTAAAGTACCCGTGTACGCATGAGTAAATACAAATATATTCATACATTAAAGTTAATTCTTTTTTAGCTATTTTTTTTATTTATCTAACGATAGCTCTTACAGTAGTGACTAAGGCTAGAGCACTAAATATTTTGATTTCGATTTCAGCTGATGACATCCAAGTCATATTTTTTAAAACTTTATATATTGGGAATAATATAATACTCCATAGAGAATTGTCACTATAATAATAAATACGAAATTTCCATAAATTAAAATATCATATTTAAGCGTATTTTACGACCGCGTAACACCCGTTGCCCTATATATATATATATATATATATATATATATATATATATATATATATATATATATATATATATTCATTTATTCAATAATAGTATACATCAATTAGAGTTGTAGGCAGTGGCGGCTCGTGCATGGAGCTGTGGGACTGCAGCACCCCAAGTTATTTCTACACAATATTAATAATAAAATTAAAAATAAACGTTTGTTTATTATTATTATTATTATTATTATTATTATTATTATTATTATTATTATTATTATTATTATTATTATTATATTTTTTCTATGTGTGCATTATAAAATCATTAACTTTAATGTCGGTATCTCTAAATTGATATAATAACAAAAATAAAACTTGCTTGGAGCTGTGAAATTCACAGTTACACTTTCTTAATAAAATTCTCTTGTACGCATGCGCGGATTAGACGCTTTAGGCAGCCGATGAAAACCGCTTGAAGAACTGTCGCTTGGTGCAGCTCCGTGTTGTGAAATTCGTTGTCTGCTTAGAGTTTGCGCCTGTATAGATATGATAACATTGTTATTGAAAACAAAAAGGAGGTGTTCTTATATTTTTTAAAATTATTATTAAAATCTGCACATAACGTGTTCTTGTACATAAAATATTGTGCTATTTTTCTTAAATACGCACACTTTTAGCGTTGCGATTTAAGTCGGTAGCAGACGGAAATATATAATATGCAGAAACTGTTTATTTTTATTTATTAAAAGTATTCGGGAATTTAGCAGTGAAGCTAACACGCGGCCAAGGGTAAAAACCAGATATACAATAAATAAATCTTACCATAAAAATAAAGTTACTTTTCCATCTACCTGCCTTTTTGTTTGTTTCTTTAAAGTAGTTTTAAATTCTATTTATTTGGCAACAACTAAACTTTACAAAAAAAAAAACTGTTTACATTTTTTCCTAGAAGCAAAAAAGCGAAGAAACAGTTTATGTTGAAAATATATTTTAGTTAGAAATCTTTTTAACGTGTGATATAAAAAAAATAGCATTTATTTGCCTCCGACAAGGACAATGTTAGAAGTTTTACACTTTGTTTGTGCTTGTGTCACACACAACTTTTGTGTTGCTGGTAGGGTTGGTAATTGTCACCAGCTTCAATGAAGTTGGATTGTTCTGCAGGATATTTTGTAAATACTCATCCTTCTGTTGTTCCTTTGACAAAGTGTCGACATCAATTGCCGGTTCCAACAGGAAGGAATTAATTTCCCGTGATAATGTGTCTGCTGGGATGTTGTCTGCTCCCTTGACGTGTCGGATATCTGATGCCAATTGGAGAATATAATCCATCTGGCGAATCTCTCTGGGAGAATATTTGTCTGACGAAGACTGCAAAGCGTCTAACAGAGGTGTGTGGTCCGTGAGGATATGGAACTGCTGACCTTCCAGGAGTTGCCGAAAATGGCGTATTGCAGAGAATGCAGCTAACAGCTCTTTGGAAAATGTGCTGTAGCGTTTTTCTGTCTCTGTTTACTTTTTTGAGAAAAAGGAAATGGGTTTCCAGTCCGCATCACACTTTTGTTGTAGGACCGCTCCAATTCCAATTGCAGATGCATCCACTGCGAGGTACAGCTCCTGGTTGGGTTGGATGTGAGACAACTTTACCGTCTCCTGCAACATAGCCTTAACCTTGTTGAATGCTTCTACTGCCTGCTCCGAAAGTGCAATGTCACAGTTCCTCACATTTGTCAACAAACTTGTCAATGGTAAAAGTACTTGTGCACAGTGAGGTAAGAATCTACGATAACAGTTTATTAACTCTAAGAATTGACACAGCTGCCTCATGGTAGCTGGTGTAGGAAAATCCTGAATGGACTTGATCGTGATCGTGATGGTGATATTCCCTCCTCTAAAATATGATGTCCTAGAAATATGACTTCCGATTGACCAAAAACACATTTTAATGGGTTTAGGGCTATCCCATATTGCTTCAGGCATTCAAAGACTTGTCGCACATGATCGATGTGTTCCTGCCTACTTTGACTAGCAATAAGTACGTCGTCAATATACATGCAGACGAATGGCAAATCTGACAACACCTGGTCTATAAACCGTTAGAATATTTGTGCTGCATTCCGCAACCCAAAAGGAACTCGCACAAACTCAAACATCCCGAATGGGTGATGATAGCTGTTTTAGGAATGTGTTCGGGCTCCACCGGTGATATGCCCGAATTAAATCCAATTTTGAAAAAAAAAACGGTTATTTTGAGCCATTGCTGTCACGTCCTGGATATGTGGTACTGGGTACCTATCCAGTTTAGTGACTGCATTCAGTGCTCTGTAGTCCCCACATGCACGCCATGTGTTAGAGCCTTTGTTGACAAGATGAAGAGGTGAAGCTCATTCGGTCTTCGAAGGGCGAACTATGCCTAACTTCATCATTTGCTGAAATTCAGTCTTGGCAGCTGTTATCTTTTCTTGTGCTAAACGCCTAGCTTTGCTATGAACAGGTGGACCATTTGTTTCAATATAGTGTGTGGTGGAGTGTGGCAAAACGTCCCTATGGAAAGAGGGCACAGAAATTGAAGGGTATTCCTTCAAGAGACTCAGAAAATCATTGTCCTGGTTTGCATGTGCCACTGCCGGACACACTGGAGTACCAGACCTGACTACCCCACACGCTGTGAGATGCGTTTCTGAGTCTTTCAAACACTGGCCTGTAATACCCACAACCAGACCAAATGTCTGCAAAGAATCGGTACCTAAAATAGCACTGTCTACATCCGCTACTATAAAAATGTGGGTAAATGTTCTGTGCAGGCCTAAATTAAGGTCCATACACCTCCCCATATGTGCGTATTAACGAGCCATTTACCGCTCGTAGTGTGAATTTACAGGGAGGAGATTTCTTGTCCGCTGCCGTCACAGGAATGAGAGACACCTGTGCCCCGCTGTCCACCAAAAGGGACGTTCCCGAGTTTTTATCCACCACATACAATAGACGGTCAGAGCGAGATGCACCGACAGAGATGCCGCAGTCTTCTGTCGGTTTAGGCATTTCCCGGACTCTTATAAATTAATTTGCCTTCTCTCCAAACCTCTTGTGCTTCCAGCAAATAATCCTATGTTGCCCCCCTTCTCTGGAGTGGCTGCGGGCACCCTCACGTCTTTGCTTATTCTCTTGGGTAAGTCTCACGATGTCCTCCGCCATTTTGTTCATGCAAGCTTCCAATCTGGTCTGCCTCTCCATTAGTTTGGACAGTAGCTCGTCTTTCTCGGATGTCTGAACGCTAGCTACCATTGACGATCGTGTCGACATTATGTCGGCTATATGGTCGGCTATCTCAGCCAACCATTCAACTGGCGTAGACTCATCTTGTGCAGCTATGACCACCTTATATTCGATTGGTATGCACTGCAGGAAGATGTGTTTGACAATGTTTTTGTCCATCGCCCCCTCAGCCAACTTTTGCAGGCGTTTTAGAAACTGTGACGGCGTGCTATCCCCCAGAGTTTCTTGTTCCAACAATTGTGATACGCCTGTGTGCAGAAACTGAGACAGCCGTTGTCACTCTTTCCCGGGGGATGTCATATGGTTTCTCCGTGGGGGGGGGAGATATAATTAGCTCTCTCACCTCGGTGATAACATCTTGAGGTAAAATAGCCGCCACATGGCAAAACTTATCAGTCTGCCCGGATATCGCCTTCTGCCTAAAATATAAATCCAGCTGTGCGAAAAACAAAGCTGGGTCGTTCCGTACATCCATTGGGTTTAAGCTGAATGTAGGCGACGCCATTTCCAATCAGTTTATGATTATTCTTATACGTGTTATTTTTTTAATTTAATTTTTTTTTTTTTTTACAGCAACTGTTAGCTGGGCGACACAGTCCACTATATATTAGTAATAGTAGTAGCAGAAAGAAAAAAAGGAAAGCAGAGTGTGACGTAGTGTATGCATCAGCCAATCATAAGGTAGGCGCCAAACGCGAGTTGAGGAAGAAATCGGTCGGCCATATTTATTTGTATTAACAAGGAAAATGCATATATATATATATATATATATATATATATATATATATATATATATATATATATATATATATATATATATATATATATATATCGGTGAAAGGGTAGGGTAACAATACACGTATAACACAAATCTCGGCACAGAACGCAACAAGTCCTTATCTTTCTAATTAATTTACATACGAAAATGTTTTTATTTATTTTTTTAACTACTTTGACGCCGGGATTCGTGTAGGGGTTATTCATTTATTTATTATTAAAAAAAATAAAATAAAGAAATAAACTTTAGATTTACGCGTTTTCCCTTATCAAGATAACAAAGAGGCACATGTTGCTCTGCATATTCTACGTTGCTAGTTGGGGTCACCACTGTTGTAGGTGCTAAGGTTCAGACATAACTACCTACTAACATGAATGAAACTCTTACCTGTGACATACAGAAAAGTTTGCACAACAGAAAATTATGTAAATTATTTTTAAATATGTATTATATATTACCCGTCCTAGGTAAGGAAACTTTTTTCCATATACGTGCTGTAAATTTCCTGTTCTAGAGAAGGTACAATTATCTCATACATATAATACCCGTCCTACGATGGGTAAAATATTCTTTTGTTCAAGATGGAAAATGATACATAGACACCAAAAATTCCTCTATCCTAAGAATAACAGGTATGTTCAAAATTTTTCTTATACAATCCCGAGCAACGCCGGGTGGTCTTGTTAGTATACTGTAAAAAAAACAATGATTCTTTCAAAAGAAAGAAACCGATATGGTGATAAAACAGGAATATATATATATATATATATATATATATATATATATATATATATATATATATATATATATATATATATATATATATATATATATATATATATAAAGAGGAACACATTTTTATTCTTTGTTGGAAAGACGGGCAGAAATTTTGCGTATGTGTGTATGTGTATACATATATACATATATACATGCGCGTATGTTTGTACCAGAAACGACTGTGACCACCCATCCTTATCCTTACCCTCTACTGACCGACGACCTGACATTAAACTCAAGACAAGACCCCAAATAGAGAAGGGTTTGCACATGCGTTGCAGAAAACTCCTTTAAAGAAACCAACGAAATGTGAGTATTTAGTTTAAAGAATTAAATGTTACTTCGAATTTATTTCAGAAAGCACTCTTTGTTGCGATATAAACGTATAATTCTGTTTGTCAATTTAAATTTAATGAAAATCCTCTAAAAATGAATGCAAAAATTAGTCAGAGGGGCGGACTGGCGAAATTCGTTACTTGACTGAAAAAAGAGGAACTCATTTTTATTCTTTGTTGGCAAAGACGGGCAGAATTTTTGCGTATGTGTGTATGTGTATACATATGTACATATATACATGCACGTACGTCTGTACTAGAAAGGACTGTGCCCTACCTATCCTTATCCTTACCCTCTACTGACCGACGACCTGACATTTATCTCAAGATAAGATCCCAAATAGAGAAGGGTTATCCTATGCGTGGATGACAAAAGGTAGAACCACACTGCTACAGAAGGACACGGAGAAAGGAACCGTCCCTAGCAACTATAGGCCAATCACGTGCTTACCCACTACGTGGAAGATACTGGCAGTACAACTGAGGGAACAAATCTACCACTCCCTGAATAACCGTGGACTCATCCCCGAGGAGCAGAAAGGATGCCAAAAATATATAGATCCTAAAGGAGGTAAAAAGTGGGAGAAAAAATTCAGCCATGGCATGGATCGACTACAAAATAGCGTACGACAGGATACCCCAAGCATGGATAATAGAATACCTAAAAATGTATAAAATACCAAGCGGGATCACCAACGTAATAGAAAATGTAATGAAAACATGGAGACTGGAATTGACAACTGATGGCCAAGACATAACAGAAATCAACATACAAAGAGGCATCTTCCAAGGAGACTCACTATCACCATTACTGTTCGACATAGCCATGATGCCCTTGAACAGTATTCTGAGAAAGTATCAAGCCGGATACAAGTTCTCCAATACAGAGAAAAAATGAACCGCCTGATGTACATGGACGATCTGAAACTTTTTTGCAATGACCGAGAGACACTAATTAACATTACCAGGATCTTCAGCCAAGATATCCAAATGGAATTTGGAATGGAAAAGTGCGCACAACTAGTTATAAGAAAGGGAAAACTGGAGACGACAGAAGGCATGGAACTACCCAACCAAACAAAAATGGCACTAGAGGAACAAGACGACTATAAATACTTGGGAATTCTGGAGGCGGACACCATCAGAGCAACAGAAATAAAAGAGAAAATTGGAAAGGAATACCTCAGGAGAACAAGAAAACTCCTGGAAACGAAATTACATAGCAGAAACTTAATAAAAGGTATGAATACACGGAACTGACCAGAAAGCTCAAAGGGATATCGAAGATGAAAAAAGTCAAGATAACACAAATAATTATAAGAGCACTAGGAACAATACCGAAAAACTTCGGAAAAAAGAATGGGAGAGATTGGAATCAGAGAGATGGCTGAGAAGATACAACGGATAACAATAATGGAAACGCTTCTACACACGAATGCATGGGAATTCTCCACTCCGAGAAAATGGATCCTTTGTTTGCAAATGCATCTCTAAACCGCGAAAGTATTACCTCTCAGCCTAGCAATATGTGCTCCATTTTGAGCCGCGTTTAATCTTCTAATTTATGATCACTCTCCCCAACTTTTTACTTACTTCGAAAATGAAACTTCAATAAAAAAAAAAAAGATAAATATTTAAAAAGAAGTATGGTAAATACACCTTTTTCTCCATAAAAAACGTGAACAACTTCCTAAAAATATACATTTGAAAACTATTCACTTCAGTAATAAAATTTGAAACATTTGAAAACTATTCACTTTCAATAATAAAATATATTTTATGATTATAGTAATAAACACTTCCCTTTTTTTACTATGATTTGATGAATGAAATATGTGTAACAGCCTATTAACGATATTAAGCTTTCCCATATAATTATTTTAAACTACAATTCCTTCATTCTCTCTGTCTCTCTCCAACTCTCTCTGTATATATTAAATGCACGCGTGCGTGAAGTCGTGTATTGTTTTCACTGGTCGTTATATTTGTTTTCACGTGGGAGGGCATTCATTTTTTTCGTGTTTATACATGAATTCTGTAAACTCACGTGCACTTTTGTACAATAATTCTGTATATTCAGTATTCCATAGTTAACTATAACATATACTAACCCAACGGATCACAGGTAGTCTAGTTATATTATAACATTCAAATCGTCTTCCATGAAAGTTTTTTTTAATCGACAATTTTTTCACGTTTGCCAAAAACAAAACTGTAAATCCCTTTTGCTTTTTTTTATATCTGTATTTTTATTTGTATTTTGCATTGCAAGTTGGAATCGTTATCAGAAACAAAACAAATATGTTTACGATTTAATGTCTTTTATATATTATGTAATTTAAAGACATTAAAATTACTCCGATCAGCTTTAGGTGTATCAGAAGCCGCCATTAAAAATGTGTGATAAGAACTTGAATAATTCAACGTAATATCTTGTGTGTGTGTGTGTGTGTGTGTGTGTGTGTGTGTGTGTGTTACAGAAGATCAGGAAAACATCACTACCGTCGGTTTCAAATTCAACACACAAGGGATTCGTCTCTGATCATCTATGCTGAATTCTCTTAAGTTGCTGTTTATGTCTTTCTCTCTTTCTCTTCCCTCCCACTCTCCCTCTCTCTCTCATATATATATATATATATATATATATATATATATATATATATATATATATATATATACAGTGGGTAGTAAAAGTATTTGGTACACTGTTTTGTTTTGTTGTTTTTTTTCGTATTTCTCAAAAAATCTAAAGTTAATTTAAATGAAATCTTTAAACAGAAATTATCTACATAAAAATAAAAGGGGAATGGAAATATATTTAGTCAACAAATATTTGTTAACGAAAAATCAAATTACACATATGTTAACGTGTTTAACACATTTACTAATATTTAGTTGTATATTCTCTGTTCTTCTTCTTCTTCTTCTAGGTCGGCTGTAGAACACTAATCCCTTAATTATCCTTAAACCATTTCATAGTTATTTTAACCTTGTGCTTAAGGCCATTGTCTGGCTGGAAAATAAAGTCACGGCTTAATCCTAAATTTGTGGCACACTTAAAAAGATGTGTTGACAAAATCTTCGTGACTTTTGCTACATTCATTGTTCCATTTTATGATTTTCATTCTTCCAACTCGATTTTGCAGAAAAGCAGCCTCAAATCCTCAAACTTCCACTTCCGAATTTTACAGTAGAAATGGTATTAGATGGTTTTAATTTTGCGCCCTTTTTAACTCCATACACTGGTGTGCATGTTTCGTCCGAAAAGCTCATTTTTTCTTCATCGGACCAAATAACTTTCGACTCTCATTGCTATTTATGAACAAATTTTACACGATCTTTCAATACCTGCTTCCTGCAAATCCCTCTGCATTTCTAAAAAAAATCAAACGTTTTTTTCTTCACGTTATGAGCAATGCAACGAGCAATGACATTATTTTATTTACGTGGACGACCACTTCTTAGAAGATTTTAGTATTACCATCCGTTGTTTTACACTTTCTTACGATAGCTACAACTACATTTATCACCATATTTAGTTTTGAAGTTATTTCCTGTACCCATTTCCATCTTTATTACTTGCTATGATTTCCTGGCGCATATCATTAGTCATTTCTTTTGTTTTAACCATTTTAAAACAGTAATGAAAAGGCCACTTCAACATTCTTAGTAATATTATATAAGATGTACAGGCACACTAGGTCAGTCAATCAGCCGAGTCTGGGGAACCCATGGACACATCAAAAGAACTTGTTTGGTCCTTTTTCATCCATGTTCATTTTTACTAATTAAGATCGTATTTCTACATCTCTTAATAATATCAATTTCAGTCTTCGAAATAAAGAATTGAAGCGAACTCCATCACCTCTTCAGAAATATGGATAGTAATTGAGGGGTAGTAATGTTCAATGTCAAAGTGGACAAAAGAACAATTATGCTTGTTTTTAATACTAGAAAACCAACTACTTGGTTCAATAGTGTTTACCCAGAGACTTTATTTATACACAGATTTAATCTGATAATTGACTCTTTTGCAAATTTTTCCTATTTCAGGTGTAGTTGGGTTTAAGGAGGATATAACGTTCATTAGTCTTTAATTCGCTAACTCTAATGCTTATTTTTAAAATGTCTGTTATGGTTTTGTTATCACGGTTCATTCTATTTATGAGGTCTAACTTGGATTTTCTATAATTTTTAGTGATATCTTATTTTTATTATTATTATTATTATTATTATTATTATTATTATTATTATTATTATTATTATTATTTACTTTATTATTTTATTATCCTGTTATATATTTTTATATATTTTTTATATATTATATGTTTTGTATTTTTTTATTATTTTATTATACTTATTTATTTTTATTTAGTTTTTGGATCTTTAATTTTCATTACTGGAAATTTTCATTTAAAATTTTTAATTTCATTATGGTAACTATGACTTATAATTAAGAAATCACAGCTTAATTATCCCTGCGTACAGTTATCTCGGGTTTTATTAATTAAATTAGATACATTCTCATTTTTACATTTGCGTGTGTGTTCGACTGGGTTGCTGATACGCCTATGAGTGTGTGTGTGCCTGACTGGAGAACCTATGTGATAATTTGTCTTTGTCCCTCCCCCTTGCGCCGACCATTGTCTTTCCTTTTATATGTCTCCTCTATGGTAGACAAAACTCATGTTTTTTACACGTTAAATTCCAACCCTTAATCAAAGATGATGTCAGATGTTTTCACCCACCTCTCCCATTTCTTTTAACTGTTTTATTTAGAATTTATGGCTAAATATCTGTTATGGCTCACAATAAGCAACAAAGAAAACAGAACAACGGAATAGAGTTTAAACAATGTATTACTGGAACAACAACGTAAAAAGGTTACAACTGAAAAGAGTAGTAAACGTCACCGAGCAGGCGAGGGTCGCTCAGGTGTTTAGCCCACACCTGGGATGAAAAGATCTACGGTTTATATAATGAATAGAACAGTCCATTTGGAGGGTAATTCCCCCACAACACCCCCTCCCAAGCTGATTTCCGCGGTTGTGAAAATCAGTATTTCTTCCTTTTGGGACAGACCACCAAGGGGTCTGTGCGCTTCCCCTTCCTGCGGGAGCGTCTCGGTTCTGCCATCCCTTTTGGAGGGTCTATGTTGAAACAGTCATACACAGTTTCAATCACCTCACTGCCGTCCTGCGGTGGGTTATCTTGATCCTTGTAGAAGCGTTTCCTGATTTGGTTCAGATGCCTCTTATGTTGGAACTTTGGGTCCTGAATGATGCATGTAACATGGGCAATTCTTCGTAAGATCGTGCCCTGTTCCCCAAAATAAACGTTATTTCTAAAATATCTAAAAGACACGTTATCTCCGCTGTTAAACCGTTTCGTTGGCATTGTAGAGGTTCTGTTGTATACTATGTGTTTGGGTAGCAGTTTATCGAATACGGATTTTATTTTCCGTCCAAACATGATTTCTGCTGGTTTGTTCGGATTTCTCGTGATTCTGTAAACCTGCAGAAATTGCTGAAGGGCCTTTTCTGTCGGTGTACCGGACGCCTTTTTTAATTCTCTTTTAAGCGTATCGACGAAGTGTTCGGCCTGGCCGTTGCTTCTGACGTGGTACTGGAGTGTCGTAATATGCTTGACTTGATACGTCTCGCAGAATTCTCTGAACTCTGTCGAGGTGAACTGTTTAGCGTTGTCGCTAACCAGACAGTCTACACCCCCAAACCGAGCAAACAATTCCAATAAAAAATTTGTCGTTGTTGCCGTGGTCGGTTTTTTTACATCTTAGTACCTCTGGCCATTTAGAGTAAGAGTCAACTACTATCAGGTAGTAAAAATCCTCCACAGCTACCGCATAATCGATGTGTAACCTCGACCATGGTTGTTCAGCCTTAGGCCAAGGTTTATATGTTATCGGTGGTGCTTTTGCAGCCAAAGCACAGCCTTTGCATCTGTTCACCATGTCGGTAATATCTTGGTCCATAGCTGGCCAATAAACAAAACTTCTCATTAGGCTTTTCATTCTGTTTATTCCTGGATGCCCCATGTGAAAAATTCCTGAGAATTCTTTTTTGAAGGGTTTGGGGGATGACAACCCTTTCACCGTATAACAGTATTTCGTCGCAACCAGAAAAAATGTCTGAACTGGTGTCACCCAGTGCTAATTTCTGCTTCGTGGTTTGAATGAAATTGTCATTTAGGGATTCTGACTTAATTTCCTGAAGTGCGACCGGCAGTTCGCAGATAATATTGTTTATCATGGTTTTTACATCACTATTAATACGTAGTGCCGCGATTACTGAATCTTCAAGAGGTTCCATTTTGGCAGGAATCAGTCTCGATAGACCGTCTGCATGGGCTAGTTGTTTTGAGGGGAAAAATTGAATTGTAAAATTATAGTTCAGCAGAATAGTTCCCCATCTTAATAGTCGTTTCGCAGTGAATGTTTGAAGTCCTTTTTTTGATCCCAAAATGGATATCAACGGCTTATGGTCGGTTTGTAGAAAAAATGTCTTCCGTACAAGAACCGGTGGAATTTTGAAACTGCAAACATAATTCCTAGGGCCTCTTTCTCGATCTGAGAATAATTCTTTTCCGCTGGCAAGAGAGTCCGTGATGCGAAAGCAATAGGTTGTTTCGAACCATCCGGCATTCGATGCAGCATGCACGCCCCGACGACATGTTGACTAGTGTTGCTAGCTACTATTATGTCCAACTGCGGGTTCAAATGCGCTAGTAATAGTTTTGAAGTTAGGATTCTTTTTATTTCTTGGAATGATGTCTGGCAATCTTCTGTCCACTCCCAAGCATTATCCTTTTTCAGCAATTCATAAAGTGGTGCGCGCAATTTGTGCATATCTACGATGAACCCCTGGTAATAATTTGCCAAACCTAAAAAAACTCTGCAATTGAGTTATGTTTACTGGTGCTGGCATTTATTTAATAGCGGTCGACCTATCTGGGTCTGGGCGTCTGCCATCTTTATCGATTATTTGACCTAGGTATTTAACTGTTTGTAAAAAGAACTCGCATTTATCTGCTTTGATCTTGCATCCATAATCTTGTATTCGACTGAATACTTGTCTGATATGTTTTTCATGTTTCTCCCTGCTTTTGCTCGCTATGATAATGTCATCAAGATATGCGATTGCGGTGTCCAGGCCGGACAACATAGTATCCATTACTTGCTGGAATATTGCGGGTGCCATCTTGATATCAAACGCGAGTCTTTCGTATCTGTACAAACCCCGATGAGGGTTAATACAGAGGAGGTTAGCGCTTTATCGTTTACCGGAATCTGTAGTTAAGCGTCGCTTAGGTCGATCTTAAAAAAAAAAACTTGCCGCTATTTAATTTCGTCAACACTTCTTCTGGACTAGGTAATGGATAGTGAAAATCTTCTAAGGATCCGGTGAGTCCGGTCGCGAAGTCGGCGCAAACGCGAATTTCCCCGGACCTTTTCTTTACGTAAACTGCTGGAGAAGCCCACTCACTATATTCAATTTTAGCCAGTATACCGATGCTTTCTTATCTGTCTAGTTCCTGATTTATTTTGTTCATGGACGCGAACAGGACATTACGTTTCTTTTTAAACACCGGTTGTGTGTCAGGTTTCAACTTAAAATCTGCGGCCATTTTTGTACATCTCCCCAAGCCAGGAGTAAATACGTTTGTGAGTTCTTTTTTAAAACAAGTTATAAGTTCCTCCGTTTCTGCTGGGCGGGTATCTATTTTCTTGAAGAATGTGGGTATAAGAAGATCCCAGAGACAAAACTACTCCATGCTGTCAGAACCGAACAGGTTCTCACTATCTTTTAGCACATACAATCTTAGTTCTTTTTGTTTTTCCCCGTAAAGTGACGTTTTTAATTGATTCACCTTCAAAATGAATTTTTGTACCATTAACGGCCGTCGCCGTTCTGTTAGTTTTTAATATAGTCGGCTTTCGTAATATTTTCCACGCCTTTAGATTTATTATTGAAAGATCCGATCCACTGTCTAATTGGAATTTAATAGCCTTGCCGAAAATGTTAACCGTTACATATTTGTGTAGATTTACATCTACGACGTCCTTAGTTCTGGTTTGTCGTACACGGCTTCTATTCTGAGTTTTCCTAAAGTGCGAACTTTTATGACCGATCTTATTGCATAAATGGCATCTTTTTGTTAAAAATGGGCAATCCCTTACCTAATGTATTTCACTACATCTGAAACAAGCACTCGGTGCTTTTAGTTTTTCTGAGTTTCGGTGGTTAGTGTCTGTGTGCCATTTCGACGGGTTTTTTTTAGTTACTTTTTTTATATTCGTGATGGCTGCTTCGATATTTCTTGCATCTTATTTTATAATTTCTACTTTTTGACAATCCTCAGTCAATTTTTGTAAATGTTTAGTTCGGTTCATTTTCTAATTTTGTAAGGACTCTGCGCCTGATTTCTGCGTCTTTTCCCGAGGTTAACCCTAGCGCAAGCACAAGACATTTAAAATTGTCTGCTGTTAGTTCAGATAACTTAAAGTCATCACAGTGTTTATTCACTACAGCTGCATAGGTGGCTAAATCGCCATTATCGTCTTTTACCACATTCAAACATCTCCAAAACTTATGGAAAAGAGGCGTTTTCGGCGAGAAAAGTTCTGTTAACAAATTTACCGTCCCAGTGAATGATAAATCTGCTGTTTTCCGGGGCAAAATGTAATCTACGAATTTATCATGCTCAGCCGTTTCCAATTTTCGTAGTAGAAGCCTGATTTTCTTTTGATCAGACCAGTTGCTGCAGTCAATATTAAAAAAATCTTCATAACGCCGAAAATACGCTACGAATGATTTTTCCTCTTCCTCGTATTTAAAATTTTCTATCACGGTCCATATTGTATCCTGAGAAAATGCTGAATTGCTTTCCGCGTTCGCATTATTTTTAACAATTTCTGTAAGCAATTCCTCTGTTCGTAATTGACGGTCGGCTAACTGTTTTTTCAATTCCTTTTGTTGTTCCTCGAATCGTATTTGACGTTCAGTCCCGTGTTTTTCAGATTGTGACTGACGCTTTGCGTCATCGATATGCAACTTGGTCAAATGTTCCAACGCTACTTTAAATTCGTCCATTTTGCTTTGTCAGCATTAGCAATTTCAAAACGTTCGCTTAATTTTACAAAACCGTTTTATTCTTTCTTATTTCTTCCTCCAGACAATAAAACGAGCAGAAAAAACATAAATATATAAAAAGTTCATTGTCTAAAGAAAAGAGAAAAAAAATCAAGTGTATATTGTTCTCCAGAGAAAAAAAAATAACGCCCGATTTTAGCAGCGAAAACCACAAGTGAAGAATTTTTTTTCCAAAAGTATAAAAATTTACCTTTCTAAGTCGCAACGAACCTTTTTCTTTTTGCAAAAGTACAGCGCTATCTTTGAAAGTTGTGACGAACTTTTTTCTTTTCAACTCTTTTTTTTTCCGTAATGATCTGCGTTTTTTTTTTGTTTTTGTTTTTTTAGTTACCGTAAACCTTTCAGTTGCAAGTGTTATGTTAGACACTTCCTTAGGCTTGATAACATTTGAGTCCGACGTCGTTAGTATTTTTAGAATACTATTTCAACGCGAGTTTTTTTTTTCAATGTCATTACTGGTTTCGATTTTAGTATGCTCCTTGAATCCAATGTCATCAGTATTTAGTTTTTTAGAACACTGTTTTTAAACGTGAATACGTTCTCCGAATCCAATGTCGCCAGTGTTATATCTTGCAATAAGCCACAAAGAAAACAGAACAACGGAATAGAGTTTAAACAATGTATTACTGGAACAACAACGTAAAAAGGTTACAACTGAAAAGAGTAGTAAACGTCACCGAGCAGGCGAGGGTCGTTCTGGTGTTTAATCCACACATGGGGCCAAAAGGCCTATGGATAGAACAGTCCATTTAGAGGGTAATTTCCCACAACAATATTAAAAATTGTTGTTTTATCTAATGATCAACCCACAAATTTTAACTTTGCTAAAATTATATTTGCTAATTTCTTACTGTCCTCTGATGAGAAGAATAGCAAGGGTTGCATTCTTTGAAAGTCTGCAGAATAACGACTTGGAAAATTGATTTTGGAATATTCTATCGATTAATATGTTATGTTATTTTTATTACAAAATTGTTTAACACTTATATATTGATACATTTTTATACACTAAATGGTTTTCATTATATGTTGATACATTTTTATAATATAAATGTTTTTACATTATATATTGATAAATTTTTATGCAATAAATGTTATACAATTATATATTGATACATTTTTATACAATAAATGTTTTTACATTATATATTGATACATTTTTATACAACAAATGTTTTACAATTATATATTGATACATTTTTATACAATAAATGTTTTACTATTATATATTGATATATTTTTATACAATAAATGTTTTTACATTATATACTGATACATTTTTATACAATAAATTGTTTACAATTATATATTGATACATTTTTCTACAATAAATGTTCTACAATTATATATTGATACATTTTTATGCAATAAATGTTTTACAAGTATATATTGATACATTTATGTACAATAAATGTTTTTACATATATTAATACATTTTTATACAATAAATGTTTTACAATTATATATTGATACATTTTTATACAATAAATGTTTTTACAATTATATATTGATACATTTTTATACAATAAATGTTTTACAATTATATATTGATACATTTGTATACAATAAATATTTTACAATTATATATTGATACATTTTTATGCAATAAATATTTTACAATTATATATTGGTACATTTTTATACAATAAATGTTTTTACATTATATATTGATACATTTTTATACAATAAATGTTTTATAATTATATATTGATACATTTTTATACAATAAATGTTTTACAATTATATATTGATACATTTTTATGCAATAAAGGTTTTTACAATTATATATTCATACATTTTTATACAATGAATGTTTTACAATTATATATTGATAAATTTTTATACAATAAAGGTTTTACAATTATATATTGATACATTTTTATACAATAAATGTTTTACAATTATATATTGATACATCTTTATACAATAAATGTTTTTACATTATATATTGATACATTTTTATGCAATAAATGTTTTACATTATATATTGATACATTTTTATACAATAAATGTTTTTACATTATATATTGATACATTCTTATGCAATAAATGTTTTTACATTATATATTGATACATTTTTATACAATAAATGTTTTACAATTATATATTGATACATTTTTTACAATAAATGGTTTACATTATATATTGATACATTTTTATACAATAAATGTTTTTACATTATATATTGATACATTTTTATGCAATAAATGTTCTACAATTATATATTGATACATTTTTATACAATAAATGTTTTTACATAATATATTGATACATTTTTATACAATAAATGTTTTACAATTATATATTGATACATTTTTATAATATAAATGTTTTTACATTATATATTGATACATTTTTATGCAATAAATTTTTTACATAACATATTGATACATTTTTATACAATAAATGTTTTACAATTATATATTGATGCATTTTTATGTAATAAATGTTTTACACTTATATATTGATACATTTTTATACAATAAATGGTTTTCATTATATGTTGATACATTTTTATAATATAAATGTTTTTACATTATATATTGATAAATTTTTATGCAATAAATGTTTTACAATTATATATTGATACATTTTTATACAATAAATGTTTTACAATTATATATTGATACATTTTGATGCAATAAATGTTTTACAATTATATATTGATAAATTTTGATACAATAAATGTTTTACAATTATATATTGATACATTTTGATACAATAAATGTTCTACAATTATATATTGATACATTTTGATGCAATAAATGTTTTACAATTATATATTGATACATTTTGATACAATAAATGTTTTACAATCATATATTGATACATTTTTATACAATAAATGATTTACAATTATATATTGATAAATTTTGATACAAAAAATGTTTTACAATCATATATTGATATATTTTTATACAATAAATGTTCTACAATTATATATTGATACATTTTTATACAATAAATGTTTTTACATTATATATTGATACATTTTTATACAATAAATGTTTTACAATTATATATTGATACATTTTTATACAATAAATGTTTTTACAATTATATATTGATACATTTATATGCAATAAATGTTCTACAATTATATATTGATACATTTTTATGCAATAAATGTTCTACAATTATATATTGATACATTTTTATACAATAAATGTTTTACAATTATATATTGATACATTTTTATGCAATAAATATTTTTACAATTATATATTGATACATTTTTATACAATAAATGTTTTACAATTACATATTGATACATTTTATACAACAAATGTTTTACAATTATATATTGATACATGTTTATACAATAAATGTTTTACAATTATATATTTTGATACATTTTTATACAATAAATGTTTTACAATTACATATTGATAAATTTTTATGCAATAAATGTTTTTACAATTATATATTGATACATTTTTATACAATAAATGTTTTACAATTATATATTGATACATTTTTATACAATAAATGTTTTACATTATATATTGATACATTTTTAAACAATAAATGTTTTACAATTACATATTGATACATTTTTATACAATAAATGTTTTTACATTATATATTGATACATTTTTATACAATAAATGTTTTTACAATTATATATTGATACATTTTGATACAATAAATGTTTTACAATTACCTATTGATACATTTTTATACAATAAATGTTTTTTAATCATATATTGATACATTTTTATGCAATCAATGTTTTTACAATTATATATTGATACATTTTTATACAATAAATATTTTACAATTATATATTGATACATTTTTATACAATAAATGTTTTATAATTATATATTGATACATTTTTATACAATAAATGTTTTACAATTATATATTGATACATTTTTATGCAATAAATGTTTTACAATTATTTATTGATACATTTTTATGCAATAAATGTTTTGGTTTTCAAATATTTTCTGTTATGAAAAAAAATCTTGTTTGTTATTTATTTGCCGCGTTATTTGACCAAGAAGAAATTGGAGTTATCGCCCCCTAACAATAGTCGCCATCTGCATACTGCAAAAGTGCCCCCGAAATGACTTTTAAACGATACCCTCCCTCCCTCCCTACGTTAAAAATGGCTTTCGAAATAATAACGTTATTATTTCAACGCGGTACGAAAATTACATAAGTCCCGTGTTTTCTTTTTTGTTTTTTCCTAATA
The DNA here is from genome assembly GCF_053919585.1 of Euprymna scolopes. Lineage (NCBI taxonomy): Eukaryota > Metazoa > Mollusca > Cephalopoda > Sepiida > Sepiolidae > Euprymna > Euprymna scolopes. Next base: position 63,679,445 of record NC_136510.1, read on the forward strand.
ACACAAGAATTGTTTAAACTTAATTAATTTTACTGAATCAAATAATTGCTTTCTTTTGTTTCTTTTATTTTTGTTTCGTAATAACACAAAAAGTGTTAAAACTAGAGTATTTTTAAAAATAAATATATGGTTTCGTTTTTCGTGTCTTGACTCCGTGATCAATTATTTTTTTAAACAAGAGTTAAAAATAATTTTAAAAAATATTACGGGGGTGCATAGTCTCTTTTTAAAACAATATTTCCTTCAAGAACAATCAAAAAATGTGTTTTCAATCCATATTTATTCAATAGGGGACCAGTTTTCCTACCTAGCAGAAGGGGACGAGTTTTCCGGGTAAGAGTTTTCCGGGTGCCAGTTTTCCGGGCATGAGTTTTCATATAGTACCTAAAGGGGCGGGGGTCGAATAAAACAAATCAGTAATAAACTATGCCTTTCTCTTTTTTATAATGCGAAACGATTATTTGAGTCCAAACACAAATATAAGAAAATGTCCAAATATTAATGTTTTAAGAAATTAAATCGACTGTTCAGTAGAATGGGAAGTGTTTGGGTGTGATATGGGAATATGCAGTATCAGAATCGAATAAAAGAAATATTATTTTCAGTTCCGCATTTCCCAGAAAATTCGGTATATAACGACACAGTCCGATATAATAATCCAATCTTTAGTTTTATATGCATCCCAGCAAGATCAACACAATTACGCTCTAAAATGTACTTCTATTAATTCCTCTTTGATGAATAATTTTTCATAATGTACCTGAAGATCCGTTCTTTTGTATTCACACTTCCATTCCAGCATAGTTTTCTTTCTGGAAGTCCGCCCTGTTCTACCATGTGGGAAACTCTGAAAGTTGCCTCGTTCATTTAGATGCAGCGATTTCTTCGTTTGTTTCGCCGTGGATTCATTACGTTATTGTTAAGACATGCGGCCTTTCACGTCTTAACCGGGTACCAGAGAATGTTCACACGAATTTCACTGGGTGTCTTCAACTCACGTGCGTTGATTCTCGCTAAAATTGATGTATCTTAATTCGCTCTATTTCCATTCGCTTCGCGTGTGGAATGGATGGGTGGCTTAAGTAGAAAAAGGTATGTATATATGACGTGCTAATCGGAATATTTGTCTGGTTCGCATGAATTCATGTTTCAAAGCGTAGGCGTTCAGAGGAACGTACACTTCATTCTACAGTAGAACTCCGCTATGGGTCCAGCCCCATATATATATATATATATATATATATATATATATATATATATATATATATATATATATATATATATATATATATATGTATGTATGTATGTATGTTATTATTATTATTATTATTATTATTATTATTATTACTATTATTATTATTACTATTATTATTATTATTATTATTATTATTATTATTATTATTATTATTATTATTATTATTATTATATTCTGCTTGTTCCTTTCGTATTTTACCCTTTGAAAAAAAAAAATTGGAATGCACCAAATAGGCCAAATTCGGGAAATTTTGCGTTAAAAAGGCCAACCTGAAAACGAAGGACAGAAACATGAGAATGACGTTCCGGTGATGAAGCCACATTTTCGAATATCATTATAACAATATATAACTGTTGTTGAAATGGTGTGAGAAAGAAACCCATAGTAAATTCGACGTGCAACGAGAGAAAAGGTCAACTATTCACACTCTCTGATTCTTATATCACATCTTCATGGGATTAATAAGACGACATATTGGCTGCCAAGAAAACAGAAACACCATTGGCCTGCTACACTTCAAAAAGACATCCTTCTTCAATTAAATACAGATGCTACAAAGAAAATTATAAAAAAGCTTACATTCACGCGAATTGGAAATGAAGTATGAAAAATAAAACTGTGTAATAAGAATCAGCCCAATCAGAATAAAAATACGTTAATGGAGATAAAAATTCAAAAGAGAGCCGCAAATCTGATAGGCCCTGAACTGGCATCCAAGCTTCAGCCTCTGTCCCATCGACGAAACGTTGCATCTCTCTGCCTGTCCTACAAGTATTCTAATGGTGATGCTCTGACGAACTGCAAGCACTTGTGCCCCCACGACGTGAATACCCTCGAAAAACCCGACAAGCTGCTAAATCCCACCCCCACACTGTAGAGATCTCTAGATATGAAAAGATATTTCTACTCAAGTAGTTTCTTCCCCAGAACCGCTAGACTTTGGAATTCCATTCCAGGTCCCTGCTTCTCCAACTGTACTGAGGTGCAGAAGTTCAAGTGTAACATGACCCGACATCTTGCTGCCCAAATCCCAACAAAATACCCAAGTAGTTGTTGCCTCTGATAGTAGCCCCCTACACAAAAATGGAAATGTGCCTTGTTAGGGGTGAAAATGTAATAAAAAAGCATAAACATATATATATAAACATAAGAATAAGAACATATATGTTAATAAGAATGAAAATATATATGTTATTAAGAATGAAAATATATATGTTAATAAGAATGTAAATATATATGTTAATAAGAATGAAAATATATATGTTAATAAAATAAAAAATATGTATGTTAATAAGAATGAAAATATATATGTTAATAAAATGAAAATATATATGTTAATAAGAATGAAAACATATATGTTAATAAGAATGAAAATATGTATGTTCATAAGAATGAAAATATATATGTTAATAAGAATGAAAATATATATGTTAATAAGAATGAAAATATATATGTTAATAAGAATGAAAATATATATGTTAATAAGAATGAAAATATATATGTTAATAAGAACGAAAATATATATGTTAATAAGAATGAAAATATATATGTTAATAAGAATGAAAATATATATGTTAATAAGAATGAAAATATATATGTTAAAAAGAATGAAAATATATATGTTAATAAAATGAAAATATGTATGTTAATAAGAATGAAAATATATATGTCAATAAGAATAAACACATATATGTTAATAAGAATGAAAATATATATGTTAATAAGAATGAAAATATATATGCTGATAAGAATGAAAATATATATGTTAATAAGAATGAAAATATATATGTTAATAAGAATGAAAATATATATGTTAATAAGAATGAAAATATATATGTAAATAAGAATGAAAATATATATGTTAATAAGAATGAAAATATATATTTTAATAAGAATGAAAATATATATGTTAATAAGAATGAAAATATATATGTTAATAAGAATGAAAATATATATATTAATAAAATGAAAATATATATGTTAATAAGAATGAAAATATATATATTAATAAGAATGAACATATATATGTTAATAAGAATGAAAATATATATGTTAATAAGAATGAAAATATATATGTTAATAAGAATGAAAATATATATGTAAATAAGAATGAAAATATATATGTTAATAAGAATGAAAATATATATGTTAATAAGAATGAAAATATATATGTTAATAAGAATAAAAATATATATGTTAATAAGAATGAAAATATATATGTTCATAAGAATGAAAATATATATGTTAATAACAATGAAAATATATATGTTAATAAGAATGAAAATATATATGTTAATAAGAATGAAAATATATATGGTAATAAGAATGAAAATATATATGTTAATAAGAATGAAAATATATGTGTTCATAAGAATGAAAATATATATGTTCATAAGAATGAAAATATATATGTTAATAACAATGAAAATATATATGTTAATAAGAATGAAAATATATATGTTAATAAGAATGAAAATATATATGTTAATAAGAATGAAAATATATATGTTAATAATAATGAAAATATATATGTTCATAAGAATGAAAATATATATGTTAATAAGAATGAAAATATATATGTTAATAAGAATGAAAATATATATGTTAATAAGAATGAAAATATATATGTTAATAAGAATGAAAATATATATGTTAATAACAATGAAAATATATATGTTAATAAGAATGAAAATATATATGTTCATATGAATGAAAATATATATGTTAATAAGAATGAAAATATATATGTTAATAGGAATGAAAATATATATGCTGATAAGAATGAAAATATATATGTTAATAAGAATGAAAATATATATGTTAATAAGAATGAAAATATATATGTTAATAAGAATGAAAATATATATGTTAATAAGAATGAAAATATATATGTTAATAAGAATGAAAATATATATGTTCATAAGAATGAAAATATATATGTTAATAAGAATGAAAATATATATGTTACAAAGAATGAAAATATATATGTTTATAAGAATGAAAATATATATGTTCATAAGAATGAAAATATATATGTTAATAAGAATGAAAATATATATGTTAATAAGAATGAAAATATATATGTTAATAAGAATGAAAATATATATGTTAATAAGAATGAAAATATATATGTTCATAAGAATGAAAATATATATGTTAATAACAATGAAAATATATATGTTAATAAGAATGAAAATATATATGTTAATAAAATGAAAATATATATGTTAATAAGAATGAAAATATATATGTAAATAAGAATGAAAATATATATGTTAATAAGAATGAAAATATATATGTTAATAAGAATGAAAATATATATGTTAATAAGAATGAAAATATATATGTTAATAAAATGAAAATATATATGTTAATAAGAATGAAAATATATATGTTAATAAAATGAAAATATATATGTTAATAAGAATGAAAATATATATGTTAATAAGAATGAAAATATATATGTTCATAAGAATGAAAATATATATGTTCATAAGAATGAAAATATATATGTTAATAAGAATGAAAATATATATGTTAATAAGAATGAAAATATATATGTTAATAAGAATGAAAATATATATGTTAATAAGAATGAAAATATATATGTTAATAACAATGAAAATATATATGTTAATAAGAATGAAAATATATATGTTAATAAGAATGAAAATATATATGTTAATAAGAATGAAAATATATATGTTAATAACAATGAAAATATATATGTTAATAAGAATGAACATATATATGTTAATAACAATGAAAATATATATGTTCATAAGAATGAAAATATATATGTTAATAACAATGAAAATATATATGTTAATAAGAATGAAAATATATATGTTAATAAGAATGAAAATATATATGTTAATAAGAATGAAAATATATATGTTAATAAGAATGAAAATATATATGTTAATAAGAATGAAAATATATATGTTAATAAGAATGAAAATATATATGTTAATAAGAATGAAAATATATATGTTAATAAGAATGAAAATATATATGTTAATAAGAATGAAAATGTATATGTTAATAACAATGAAAATATATATGTTAATAAGAATGAACATATATATGTTAATAAGAATGAAAATATATATGTTCATAAGAATGAAAATATATATGTTAATAAGAATGAAAATATATATGTTAATAAGAATGAAAATATATATCTTAATAAGAATGAAAATATATATGTTAATAAGAATGAAAATATATATGTTAATAAGAATGAAAATATATATGTTAATAAGAATGAAAATATATATGTTAATAAGAATGAAAATATATATGTAAATAAGAATGAAAATATATATGTTAATAAGAATGAAAATATATATGTTAATAAGAATGAAAATATATATGTTAATAAGAATGAAAATATATATGTTAATAAAATGAAAATATATATGTTAATAAGAATGAAAATATATATGTTAATAAAATGAAAATATATATGTTAATAAGAATGAAAATATATATGTTAATAAGAATGAAAATATATATGTTAATAAGAATGAAAATATATATGTTCATAAGAATGAAAATATATATGTTAATAAGAATGAAAATATATATGTTAATAAGAATGAAAATATATATGTTAATAAGAATGAAAATATATATGCTGATAAGAATGAAAATATATATGTTAATAAGAATGAAAATATATATGTTAATAAGAATGAAAATATATATGTTAATAAGAATGAAAATATATATGTAAATAAGAATGAAAATATATATGTTAATAAGAATGAAAATATATATTTTAATAAGAATGAAAATATATATGTTAATAAGAATGAAAATATATATGTTAATAAGAATGAAAATATATATATTAATAAAATGAAAATATATATGTTAATAAGAATGAAAATATATATATTAATAAGAATGAACATATATATGTTAATAAGTATGAAAATATATATGTTAATAAAATGAAAATATATATGTTACTAAGAATGAAAATATATATGTTAATAAGAATAAAAATATATATGTTAATAAGAATGAAAATATATATGTTAATAAAAATGAAGATATATATGTTAATAAGAATGAAAATATATATATAAATAAGAATGAAAATATATATGTTAATAACAATGAAAATATATATGTTAATAAGAATGAAAATATATATGTTAATAAGAATGAACATATATATATAAATAAGAATGAAAATATATATGTTAATAAGAATGAACATATATATGTTAATAAGAATGAAAATATATATGTTAATAAGAATGAAAATATATATGTTAATAAGAATGAAAATATATATATGTTAATAAAATGAAAATATATATGTTAATAAGAATGAAAATATATAGGTTAACAAGAATGAACATATATATGTTAATAAGAATTAAAATATATATGTTAATAAGAATGAAAATATATATATTAATAAGAATAAAAATATATATGTTAATAAGAATGAAAATATATATGTTGATAAGAATGAAAATATATATGTATTAAGAATGAAAATATATATGTTAATAAGAATGAAAATATATATGTTCATCAGAATGAAAATATATATGTTAATAAAATGAAAATATATATGTTAATAAGAATGAAAATATATATGTTAATAAAATGAAAATATATATGTTAATAAGAATGAAAATATATATGTTAATAAGAATGAAAATATATATGTTAATAAGAATGAAAATATATATGTTAATAAGAATGAAAATATATATGTTAATAAGAATGAAAATATATATATTAATAAGAATGAAAATATATATGTTAATAAGAATAAAAATATATATGTTAATAAGAATGAAAATATATATGTTAATAAGAATGAAAATATATATGTTAATAACAATGAAAATTTATATGTTAATAAGAATGAACATATATATGTTAATAAGAATGAAAATATATATGTTAATAAGAATGAACATATATATGTTAATAAGAATGAAAATATATATGTTAATAAGAATGAAAATATATATGTTAATAAGAATTCAAATATATATGTTACTAAGAATGAAAATATATATGTTAATAAGAATGAAAATATATATGCTAATAAAAATGAACATATATATGTTAATAAGAATGAAAATAAATATGTTAATAAGAATGAAAATATATATGTTAATAAGAATGAAAATATATATATTAATAAGAATGAAAATATATATGTTAATAAGAATAAAAATATATACGTTAATAAGAATAAAAATATATATGTTAATAAAATGAAAATATATATGTTAATAAGAATGAAAATATATATGTTAATAAGAATGAATATGTATATGTTAATAAGAATGAAAATATATATGTTAATAAGAATGAAAATATATATGTTAATAAGAATGAAAATATATATGTTAATAAGAATGAAAATATATATGTTAATAAGAATGAAAATATATATGTTAATAAGAATGAAAATATATATGTTAATAAGAATGAAAATATATATGTTAATAAGATGAAAATATATATGTTAATAAGAATGAAAATATATATGTTAATAAGAATGAAAATATATATGTACATAAGAATGAAAATATATATGTTAATAAGAATGAAAATATATATGTTAATAAGAATGAAAATATATATGTTAATAAGAATGAACATATATATGTTAATAAGAATGAACATATATATGTTAATAAGAATGAAAATATCTATGTTAATAAGAATGAAAATATATATGTAATTAAGAATGAAAATATATATGTTAATAAGAATGAAAATATATATGTTAATAAGAATGAAAATATATATGTTAATAGGAATGAAAATTTATATGTTAATAAAAATGAACATATATATGTTAATAAGAATTAAAATATATATGTTAATAAGAATGAAAATATATATGTTAATAATAGGGAACATATATATGTTAATAAGAATGAAATTATATATGTTAATAAGAATGAAAATATATATGTTAATAAGAATGAAAATATATATGTTAATAAGAATGAAAATATATATGTTAATAAGAATGAAAATATATATGTTAATAAGAATGAAAATATATATGTTAATAAAATGAAAATATATATGTTCATAAGAATGAAAATATATATGTTAATAAGAATGAAAATATATATCTTAATAAGAATGAAAATATATATGTTAATGAGAATGAAAATATATATGTTAATAAAATGAAAATATATATGTTAATAAGAATGAAAATATATATGTTAATAAGAATGAAAATATATATGTTAATAAGAATGAAAATATATATGTTAATAACAATGAAAATATATTTGTTAATAAAATGAAAATATATATGTTAATAAGAATAAAAATATATATGTTAATAAGAATGAAAATATATATGTTAATAAGAATGAAAATATATATGTTAATAAGAATGAAAATATATATGTTAATAAGAATGAAAATATATATATTAATAAAATGAAAATATATATGTTAATAAGAATGAAAATATATATATTAATAAGAATGAACATATATATGTTAATAAGTATGAAAATATATATGTTAATAAAATGAAAATATATATGTTACTAAGAATGAAAATATATATGTTAATAAGAATAAAAATATATATGTTAATAAGAATGAAAATATATATGTTAATAAAAATGAAGATATATATGTTAATAAGAATGAAAATATATATATAAATAAGAATGAAAATATATATGTTAATAACAATGAAAATATATATGTTAATAAGAATGAAAATATATATGTTAATAAGAATGAACATATATATATAAATAAGAATGAAAATATATATGTTAATAAGAATGAACATATATATGTTAATAAGAATGAAAATATATATGTTAAAAAGAATGAAAATATATATGTTAATAAGAATGAAAATATATATATGTTAATAAAATGAAAATATATATGTTAATAAGAATGAAAATATATAGGTTAACAAGAATGAACATATATATGTTAATAAGAATTAAAATATATATGTTAATAAGAATGAAAATATATATATTAATAAGAATAAAAATATATATGTTAATAAGAATGAAAATATATATGTTGATAAGAATGAAAATATATATGTATTAAGAATGAAAATATATATGTTAATAAGAATGAAAATATATATGTTCATCAGAATGAAAATATATATGTTAATAAAATGAAAATATATATGTTAATAAGAATGAAAATATATATGTTAATAAAATGAAAATATATATGTTAATAAGAATGAAAATATATATGTTAATAAGAATGAAAATATATATGTTAATAAGAATGAAAATATATATGTTAATAAGAATGAAAATATATATGTTAATAAGAATGAAAATATATATATTAATAAGAATGAAAATATATATGTTAATAAGAATAAAAATATATATGTTAATAAGAATGAAAATATATATGTTAATAAGAATGAAAATATATATGTTAATAACAATGAAAATTTATATGTAAATAAGAATGAACATATATATGTTAATAAGAATGAAAATATATATGTTAATAAGAATGAACATATATATGTTAAGAAGAATGAAAATATATATGTTAATAAGAATGAAAATATATATGTTAATAAGAATTCAAATATATATGTTAATAAGAATGAAAATATATATGTTAATAAGAATGAAAATATATATGCTAATAAAAATGAACATATATATGTTAATAAGAATGAAAATAAATATGTTAATAAGAATGAAAATATATATGTTAATAAGAATGAAAATATATATATTAATAAGAATGAAAATATATATGTTAATAAGAATAAAAATATATACGTTAATAAGAATAAAAATATATATGTTAATAAAATGAAAATATATATGTTAATAAGAATGAAAATATATATGTTAATAAGAATGAATATGTATATGTTAATAAGAATGAAAATATATATGTTAATAAGAATGAAAATATATATGTTAATAAGAATGAAAATATATATGTTAATAAGAATGAAAATATATATGTTAATAAGAATGAAAATATATATGTTAATAAGAATGAAAATATATATGTTAATAAGAATGAAAATATATATGTTAATAAGATGAAAATATATATGTTAATAAGAATGAAAATATATATGTTAATAAGAATGAAAATATATATGTACATAAGAATGAAAATATATATGTTAATAAGAATGAAAATATATATGTTAATAAGAATGAAAATATATATGTTAATAAGAATGAACATATATATGTTAATAAGAATGAACATATATATGTTAATAAGAATGAAAATATCTATGTTAATAAGAATGAAAATATATATGTAATTAAGAATGAAAATATATATGTTAATAAGAATGAAAATATATATGTTAATAAAATGAAAATATATATGTTCATAGGAATGAAAATTTATATGTTAATAAAAATGAACATATATATGTTAATAAGAATTAAAATATATATGTTAATAAGAATGAAAATATATATGTTAATAATAGGGAACATATATATGTTAATAAGAATGAAATTATATATGTTAATAAGAATGAAAATATATATGTTAATAAGAATGAAAATATATATGTTAATAAGAATGAAAATATATATGTTAATAAGAATGAAAATATATATGTTAATAAGAATGAAAATATATATGTTAATAAAATGAAAATATATATGTTAATAAGAATGAAAATATATATGTTAATAAGAATGAAAATATATATCTTAATAAGAATGAAAATATATATGTTAATAAGAATGAAAATATATATGTTAATAAAATGAAAATATATATGTTAATAAGAATGAAAATATATATGTTAATAAGAATGAAAATATATATGTTAATAAGAATGAAAATATATATGTTAATAACAATGAAAATATATTTGTTAATAAAATGAAAATATATATGTTAATAAGAATAAAAATATATATGTTAATAAGAATGAAAATATATATGTTAATAAGAATGAAAATATATATATTAATAAGAATGAAAATATATATGTTAATAAGAATAAAAATATATATGTTAATAAGAATGAAAATATATATGTTAATAAGAATAAAAATATATATGTTAATAAGAATGAAAATATATATGTTAATAAGAATGAAAATATATATGTTAATAAGAATGAAAATATATATGTTAATAAGAATGAAAATATATATGTTAATAAGAATGAAAATATATATGTTCATAAGAATGAAAATATATATGTTAATAAAATGAAAATATATATGTTAATAAGAATGAAAATATATATGTTAATAAGAATGAAAATATATATGTTAATAAGAATGAAAATATATATGCTGATAAGAATGAAAATATATATGTTAATAAGAATGAAAATATATATGTTAATAAGAATGAAAATATATATGTTAATAAGAATGAAAATATATATGTTAATAAGAATGAAAATATATATGTTAATAAGAATGAAAATATATATGTTCATAAGAATGAAAATATATATGTTAATAAGAATGAAAATATATATGTTAATAAGAATGAAAATATATATGTTTATAAGAATGAAAATATATATGTTCATAAGAATGAAAATATATATGTTAATAAGAATGAAAATATATATGTTAATAAGAATGAACATATATATGTTAATAAGAATGAAAATATATATGTTAAAAAGAATGAAAATATATATGTTAATAAGAATGAAAATATATATATGTTAATAAAATGAAAATATATATGTTAATAAGAATGAAAATATATAGGTTAACAAGAATGAACATATATATGTTAATAAGAATTAAAATATATATGTTAATAAGAATGAAAATATATATATTAATAAGAATAAAAATATATGTTAATAAGAATGAAAATATATATGTTGATAAGAATGAAAATATATATGTATTAAGAATGAAAATATATATGTTAATAAGAATGAAAATATATATGTTCATCAGAATGAAAATATATATGTTAATAAAATGAAAATATATATGTTAATAAGAATGAAAATATATATGTTAATAAGAATGAAAATATATATGTTAATAAAATGAAAATATATATGTTAATAAAAATGAAAATATATATGTTAATAAGAATGAAAATATATATGTTAATAAGAATGAAAATATATATGTTAATAACAATGAAAATATATATGTTAATAAAATGAAAATATATATGTTAATAAGAATAAAAATATATATGTTAATAAGAATGAAAATATATATGTTAATAAGAATGAAAATATATATATTAATAAGAATGAAAATATATATGTTAATAAGAATAAAAATATATATGTTAATAAGAATGAAAATATATATGTTAATAAGAATAAAAATATATATGTTAATAAGAATGAAAATATATATGTTAATAAGAATGAAAATATATATGTTAATAAGAATGAAAATATATATGTTAATAAGAATGAAAATATATATGTTCATAAGAATGAAAATATATATGTTAATAAGAATGAAAATATATATGTTAATAAGAATGAAAATATATATGTTAATAAGAATGAAAATATATATGTTAATAAGAATGAAAATATATATGTTAATAAGAATGAAAATATATATGCTTATAAGAATGAAAATATATATGTTAATAAGAATGAAAATATATATGTTAATAAGAATGAAAATATATATGTTAATAAGAATGAAAATATATATGTAAATAAGAATGAAAATATATATGTTAATAAGAATGAAAATATATATGTTAATAAGAATGAAAATATATATGTTAATAAGAATGAAAATATATATGTTAATAAGAATGAAAATATATATGTTAATAAGAATGAAAATATATATGTTAATAAGAATGAAAATATATATGTTAATAAGAATGAAAATATATATGTTAATAAGAATGAAAATATATATGTTCATAAGAATGAAAATATATATGTTAATAAGAATGAAAATATATATGTTAATAACAATGAAAATATATATGTTAATAAGAATGAAAATATATATGTTAATAAGAATGAAAATATATATGTTAATAAGAATGAAAATATATATGTTAATAACAATGAAAATATATATGTTAATAAGAATGAACATATATATGTTAATAACAATGAAAATATATATGTTCATAAGAATGAAAATATATATGTTAATAACAATGAAAATATATATGTTAATAAGAATGAAAATATATATGTTAATAAGAATGAGAATATATATGTTAATAAGAATAAAAATATATATGTTAATAAGAATGAAAATATATATGTTAATAAGAATAAAAATATATATGTTAATAAGAATGAAAATATATATGTTAATAAGAATGAAAATATATATGTTAATAAGAATGAAAATATATATGTTAATAAGAATGAAAATATATATGTTAATAAGAATGAAAATATATATGTTCATAAGAATGAACATATATATGTTAATAAAATGAAAATATATATGTTAATAAGAATGAAAATATATATGTTAATAAGAATGAAAATATATATGTTAATAAGAATGAAAATATATATGCTGATAAGAATGAAAATATATATGTTAATACGAATGAAAATATATATGTTAATAAGAATGAAAATATATATGTTAATAAGAATGAAAATATATATGTTAATAAGAATGAAAATATATATGTTAATAAGAATGAAAATATATATGTTCATAAGAATGAAAATATATATGTTAATAAGAATGAAAATATATATGTTAATAAGAATGAAAATATATATGTTTATAAGAATGAAAATATATATGTTCATAAGAATGAAAATATATATGTTAATAAGAATGAAAATATATATGTTAATAAGAATGAACATATATATGTTAATAAGAATGAAAATATATATGTTAAAAAGAATGAAAATATATATGTTAATAAGAATGAAAATATATATATGTTAATAAAATGAAAATATATATGTTAATAAGAATGAAAATATATAGGTTAACAAGAATGAACATATATATGTTAATAAGAATTAAAATATATATGTTAATAAGAATGAAAATATATATATTAATAAGAATAAAAATATATATGTTAATAAGAATGAAAATATATATGTTGATAAGAATGAAAATATATATGTATTAAGAATGAAAATATATATGTTAATAAGAATGAAAATATATATGTTCATCAGAATGAAAATATATATGTTAATAAAATGAAAATATATATGTTAATAAGAATGAAAATATATATGTTAATAAAATGAAAATATATATGTTAATAAGAATGAAAATATATATGTTAATAAGAATGAAAATATATATGTTAATAAGAATGAAAATATATATGTTAATAAGAATGAAAATATATATGTTAATAAGAATGAAAATATATATATTAATAAGAATGAAAATATATATGTTAATAAGAATAAAAATATATATGTTAATAAGAATGAAAATATATATGTTAATAAGAATGAAAATATATATGTTTATAACAATGAAAATATATATGTTAATAAGAATGAACATATATATGTTAATAAGAATGAAAATATATATGTTAATAAGAATGAACATATATATGTTAATAAGAATGAAAATATATATGTTAATAAGAATGAAAATATATATGTTAATAAGAATTCAAATATATATGTTAATAAGAATGAAAATATATATGTTAATAAGAATGAAAATATATATGCTAATAAAAATGAACATATATATGTTAATAAGAATGAAAATAAATATGTTAATAAGAATGAAAATATATATGTTTATAAGAATGAAAATATATATATTAATAAGAATGAAAATATATATGTTAACAGAATAAAAATATATACGTTAATAAGAATAAAAATATATATGTTAATAAAATGAAAATATATATGTTAATAAGAATGAAAATATATATGTTAATAAGAATGAATATGTATATGTTAATAAGAATGAAAATATATATGTTAATAAGAATGAAAATATATATGTTAATAAGAATGAAAATATATATGTTAATAAGAATGAAAATATATATGTGAATAAGAATGAAAATATATATGTTAATAAGAATGAAAATATATATGTTAATAAGAATGAAAATATACATGTTAATAAGAATGAAAATATATATGTTAATAAAATTAAAATATATATGTTAATAGGAATGAAAATTTATATGTTAATAAAAATGAACATATATATGTTAATAAGAATTAAAATATATATGTTAATAAGAATGAAAATATATATGTTAATAATAATGAACATATATATGTTAATAAGAATGAAAATATATATGTTAATAAGAATGAAAATATATATGTTAATAAGAATGAAAATATATATGTTAATAAGAATGAAAATATATATGTTAATAAGAATGAAAATATATATGTTAATAAGAATGAAAATATATATGTTAATAAAATGAAAATATATATGTTAATAAGAATGAAAATATATATGTTAATAAGAATGAAAATATATATGTTAATAAGAATGAAAATATATATGTTAATAAGAATGAAAATATATATGTTAATAAAATGAAAATATATATGTTAATAAGAATGAAAATATATATGTTAATAAGAATGAAAATATATATGTTAATAAGAATGAAAATATATATGTTAATAACAATGAAAATATATTTGTTAATAAAATGAAAATATATATGTTAATAAGAATAAAAATATATATGTTAATAAGAATGAAAATATATATGTTAATAAGAATGAAAATATATATATTAATAAGAATGAAAATATATATGTTAATAAGAATAAAAATATATATGTTAATAAGAATGAAAATATATATGTTAATAAGAATAAAAATATATATGTTAATAAGAATGAAAATATATATGTTAATAAGAATGAAAATATATATGTTAATAAGAATGAAAATATATATGTTAATAAGAATGAAAATATATATGTTAATAAGAATGAAAATATATATGTTCATAAGAATGAAAATATATATGTTAATAAAATGAAAATATATATGTTAATAAGAATGAAAATATATATGTTAATAAGAATGAAAATATATATGTTAATAAGAATGAAAATATATATGCTGATAAGAATGAAAATATATATGTTAATAAGAATGAAAATATATATGTTAATAAGGATGAAAATATATATGTTAATAAGAATGAAAATATATATGTTAATAAGAATGAAAATATATATGTTAATAAGAATGAAAATATATATGTTCATAAGAATGAAAATATATATGTTAATAAGAATGAAAATATATATGTTAATAAGAATGAAAATATATATGTTTATAAGAATGAAAATATATATGTTCATAAGAATGAAAATATATATGTTAATAAGAATGAAAATATATATGTTAATAAGAATGAAAATATATATGTTAATAAGAATGAAAATATATATGTTAATAAGAATGAAAATATATATGTTAATAAGAATGAAAATATATATGCTGATAAGAATGAAAATATATATGTTAATAAGAATGAAAATATATATGTTAATAAGAATGAAAATATATATGTTAATAAGAATGAAAATATATATGTAAATAAGAATGAAAATATATATGTTAATAAGAATGAAAATATATATGTTAATAAGAATGAAAATATATATGTTAATAAGAATGAAAATATATATGTTAATAAGAATGAAAATATATATGTTAATAAGAATGAAAATATATATGTTAATAAAATGAAAATATATATGTTAATAAGAATGAAAATATATATGTTAATAAGAATGAAAATATATATGTTCATAAGAATGAAAATATATATGTTCATAAGAATGAAAATATATATGTTAATAAGAATGAAAATATATATGTTAATAAGAATGAAAATATATATGTTAATAAGAATGAAAATATATATGTTAATAACAATGAAAATATATATGTTAATAAGAATGAAAATATATATGTTAATAAGAATGAAAATATATATGTTAATAAGAATGAAAATATATATGTTAATAACAATGAAAATATATATGTTAATAAGAATGAACATATATATGTTAATAACAATGAAAATATATATGTTCATAAGAATGAAAATATATATGTTAATAACAATGAAAATATATATGTTAATAAGAATGAAAATATATATGTTAATAAGAATGAAAATATATATGTTAATAAGAATGAAAATGTATATGTTAATAAGAATGAAAATATATATGTTAATAAGAATGAAAATATATATGTTAATAAGAATGAAAATATATATGTTAATAAGAATGAAAATATATATGTTAATAAGAATGAAAATATATATGTTAATAAGAATGAAAATGTATATGTTAATAACAATGAAAATATATATGTTAATAAGAATGAACATATATATGTTAATAAGAATGAAAATATATATGTTCATAAGAATGAAAATATATATGTTAATAAGAATGAAAATATATATGTTAATAAGAATGAAAATATATATCTTAATAAGAATGAAAATATATATGTTAATAAGAATGAAAATATATATGTTAATAAGAATGAAAATATATATGTTAATAAGAATGAAAATATATATGTTAATAAAATGAAAATATATATGTTAATAAGAATGAAAATATATATGTTAATAAGAATGAAAATATATATGTTAATAAAAATGAAAATATATATGTTAATAACAATGAAAATATATTTGTTAATAAAATGAAAATATATATGTTAATAAGAATAAAAATATATATGTTAATAAGAATGAAAATATATATGTTAATAAGAATGAAAATATATATATTAATAAGAATGAAAATATATATGTTAATAAGAATAAAAATATATATGTTAATAAGAATGAAAATATATATGTTAATAAGAATAAAAATATATATGTTAATAAGAATTAAAATATATATGTTAATAAGAATGAAAATATATATGTTAATAAGAATGAAAATATATATGTTAATAAGAATGAAAATATATATGTTAATAAGAATGAAAATATATATGTTCATAAGAATGAAAATATATATGTTAATAAAATGAAAATATATATGTTAATAAGAATGAAAATATATATGTTAATAAGAATGAAAATATATATGTTAATAAGAATGAAAATATATATGCTGATAAGAATGAAAATATATATGTTAATAAGAATGAAAATATATATGTTAATAAGGATGAAAATATATATGTTAATAAGAATGAAAATATATATGTTAATAAGAATGAAAATATATATGTTAATAAGAATGAAAATATATATGTTCATAAGAATGAAAATATATATGTTAATAAGAATGAAAATATATATGTTAATAAGAATGAAAATATATATGTTTATAAGAATGAAAATATATATGTTCATAAGAATGAAAATATATATGTTAATAAGAATGAAAATATATATGTTAATAAGAATGAAAATATATATGTTAATAAGAATGAAAATATATATGTTAATAAGAATGAAAATATATATGTTAATAAGAATGAAAATATATATGCTGATAAGAATGAAAATATATATGTTAATAAGAATGAAAATATATATGTTAATAAGAATGAAAATATATATGTTAATAAGAATGAAAATATATATGTAAATAAGAATGAAAATATATATGTTAATAAGAATGAAAATATATATGTTAATAAGAATGAAAATATATATGTTAATAAGAATGAAAATATATATGTTAATAAGAATGAAAATATATATGTTAATAAGAATGAAAATATATATGTTAATAAAATGAAAATATATATGTTAATAAGAATGAAAATATATATGTTAATAAGAATGAAAATATATATGTTCATAAGAATGAAAATATATATGTTCATAAGAATGAAAATATATATGTTAATAAGAATGAAAATATATATGTTAATAAGAATGAAAATATATATGTTAATAAGAATGAAAATATATATGTTAATAAGAATGAAAATATATATGTTAATATATATATTAATAAAGATTAAAATATATATATTAATAAAGAGGCAAATATATATATTAATAAAGATGAAAATATATATATTAATAAAGATGAATAAATATATATTAATAAAGATGAAAATATATATATTAATAAAGATGAAAATATATATATTAGTAAAGATGCAAATATATATATTAATAAAGATGAAAATATATATATTAATAAAGATGAAAATATATATATTAACAAAGATGAAAATATATATATTAATAAATATGAATATATATATATATATATATTAATAAAGATGAAAATATATATATTAATAAAGATGCAAATATATATATTAATAAAGATGCAAATATATATATTAATAAAGATGCAAATATATATATTAATAAATATGAATATATATATATATATTAATAAAGATGAAAATATATATATTAATAACAAAAATATGTATATTAATAAAGATGAAAATATATATATTAATAAAGATGCAAATATATATATTAATAAATATGAAAATATATATATTAATAAAGATGAAAAATATATATTAATAAAGATGCAAATATATATATTTATAAAGATGGGAATATATATATTAATAAAGATGAATATATATATATTAATAAAGATGTAAGTATATATATTAATAAAGATGGAAATATATATATTAATAAAGATGGAAATATATATATTAATAAAGATGAAAATATATACATTAATAAAGATGAAAATATATATATTAATAAAGATGCAAATATATATATTAATAAAGATGAAAATATATATATTAATAAAGATGAAAATATATATATTAATAAAGATGAAAATATATATATTAATAAAGATGAAAATATATATATTAATAAAGATGAAAATATATATATTAATAAAGCTGAAAATATATATATTAATAAAGATGAAAATATATATATATTAATAAAGATGAAAATATATATATTAATAAAGATGCAAATATATATATTAATAAAGATGCAAATATATATATTAATAAATATGAAAATATATATATTAATAAATATGAAAATATATATATTAATAAAGATGAAACTATAATTATTAATAAAGATGAAAATATATATATTAATAAAGATGAATATATATATATTAATAAATATGAAAATATATATATTAATAAAGATGCAAATATATATATATTAATAAAGATTAAAATATATATAATAATAAAGATGAAAATATATATATATATTAATAAAGATGAAAATATATATATTAATAAAAATGAATATATATATATATATATTAATAAAGATGAAAATATATATATTAATAAAGGTGCAAAGATATCTATATATATAAAAGCGAAAATGTATGTATGTATGTATGTTTGTGTGTCTGCTAAAAACTTTCGACAGACACAACAAAAATTCACAAACTTGGTCTCATATGAAAGCCCCACCGTCCGGACGACAAATATCGAAAAATTGGCCCAAAGTGACCATCGGAAGTGCGTCAACTCATAGATTTTCTGCAGGGGCGGGGCCAAAAAAGTGACATTTAAATGTTAAACATTACATATTTTTAAATCGATTTATAACTGCCCCCAAAAATACGGCCGCCAACTCAAATAAAGTATACACGCGGCCGTTTATTTTGGGTCAACTTGTATTTAAAACCCGCTGAGTCATGTCACGTGATCTTGACGTCAGCAACCTCTAATGGCGGTCTCAATTTACAATTTAAAAATGTTGTTATCGGTAAAAAAAATTTAATTAAAGCTAAACTATCAACTTCTACGTTATGGCAACGTTACCAAAGTTATTACTACATTCAAAATAGGTAGATACGATAGTTAAACGAAAAATAAAGTAAAAAAAAAAGTGAAGTAAAAAGAAAAATACGCTTACAAAAAATATTAACGATCGAAGTTTTTTTTTAAATAAAAACAGCCAGACGCCATTTTCCAGTCTTTAGTGTAAGGCAGACGAAGTGAGAGAGAGAGAGAGAGAGAGAGAGAGAGAGAGAGAGAGAGAGAGAGATGTCTAGACAGATTCGACAGGGGGAGGGTCAACAACGCATGCGTCAGATGACGTCATGACTTCGTGACCTGATTTACTTTAAATAGTTGATAAACCGAACAAACCTTATATACGCCGTTTTAGCGCAGGTAGTTAAGGCGTTGGTTCATTTGTCTAAATGTTTTGGGTTCGGATCGTGGTGTGAGATGTTTTTTGTTTTTGTTCGATTTTTTACATTTAAATATTGAACCCTGTATTATTTAAACTATTTTTCACGTAACGTTCGTTCGTTTGCCTTACGTTATTTTTTTTTGTGTGTTTTACCCCCCCCCCCCGCTTAATTAAAACGTTGTTTTCTTTTCTTACTTCGCTTATAACAATTTTACATCGTCATCTTCTGGCTGGCCGATTTTATTTTCAAACTTCGCCTCAGGGGTTCGGCTTCGATCCTACCCCCCACCCCGGCTTCTTTTTTATTTAACACCACACACCCCTACAAACACCCGGGCAACGCCGGGTACCCCTCGCTAGTATATTAATAAAGATGAAAATATATATATCAATAAAGGTCCAAATATATATATTAATAAAGATGAATATCTATATATTAATAAAGATGAAAATATATATATTAATAAAGATGAAAATATATATATTAATAAAGGTCCAAATATATATATTAATAAAGATGAAAATATATATATTAATAAAGGTCCAAATATATATATTAATAAAGATGAAAATATATATATTAATAAAGATGAAAATTAGTCCTCGCACGAAAGCGCAGGAGTAATGTTTTGAATAATAATAATAATAGAATAACAATAATAACAAAGAATTTCACAAGCGTGAGCGGAGCGCAACTAGTTAAGCCTGTTGAAATGTTCATCTCTTTTTTTTTTCTCGTTATATACTTAATATTTTTAATGAGACTTATATGAAATATGTTCCTTATTAAATTGTAAAGATTTTCTATTCTGAAAGAGTTTAAAAAAACTTAATCTAAAAAAGTTATTTTTAAGTTTTTGTTAAAATAATTCAGATTTTTTCATTTTTCAGCCATGTATGACAAAGCGGGGGTTGCAAAAAAGAGTTGCGGTGTGAGGAGATTCACAAAATGAAATGAAATTTAAAACTCTCCTTTTCTCTTACAGGGAGACAGAGAGAAAGGGAAACAACTGGCAATAGTCAGTAGAGTAATGGGAGGAGGTAAAAGACACTAGACTCACTAACATGATATTATACTTTAAGAGAAAGGGGGAGGCGAAACACACACAGACACACACAATTGTGTAAGATAGTGAAGTTGGAGAGATTAAATGGATCTTAAACAAAATTTATTTTTGTTTTCTTTTTATTCCAGAACGAATTAAAAATTTTAAAAAATGAAACTATGAATATAAGACAAATGTTCTTACATATTTAGTTGGAGCTACGGTTATCAGAATATATAATTTTAAAGCAATCCGGCGTTATTTTTGGTCAAATTTTAAAAATATACTTGAAAAACACGTGTGCACTTCTATCCATTACATTAGTTTTTAACAGTGTTTTGTTACAAACAAAAATGTGAAATATGATTTTTTTTTGTAACAAAACAGAGAGAGAGAGAGAGAGAGAGAGAGAGAGAGAGAGAGTAGACAGGAAAACAGCTACAATAGTCTTATTAGCGAGAGTCTATTATACTTTAAGAGAAAGGGGAGGTGAAAAACGCGCATGCACACACACACACACACACACACACACGAAGTCATAACAAACATAAACATTCCCATTGATACTATGAAACTATAACAACAATCTCGCCAGTTTTGTCTTTTACTTCGTAAATGACACCTAGGCACCGCCTTCTCCGTCTCCGGACTGTCCGGACAAAATTCAACAATTGTTTTTCCTCTCTCTCTCTCTCTCTCTCTCTCTCTCTCTCTCTCTCTCTCTCTCTCTCTCTCTCTCTCTCATTTTTTTTTCGTGTACAGTCGCGACGGCGCAACGCGCATACGCAGCAATTTAGCAGACGATCATATCACCAAACAGTGATTATAAGTCATGGATCATTCATTTTACACTCAAAAGAGGCTTTAAAATAGAACAGAAAACGTTCAACAATCAACGCCGGCTAATGAACATAATAAACAATAACAACAACAACAACAACACAAATTGTGTTATCTGCTGCTGTGCTGCTGTTGTCAATCTGCCATTGATTTCTCAAGGCTTATTGATATATTGCTTCTTCGATTTGTTAACGTTTTCTTAGTGGTGGTGTGCTGGTGTGTGGTGATGGCTTCTTGCTTTTTTTATGAAACACTCCTAAAAACGAAATAATTGAAAGATAAGTATTCAACTTTATTGTTGTAAAAATCAGTAAGTTTGCTTTTACAAAAAAGTAAGCGAATTTCTCCAATTATTTAATTTAAGATGAATACTGGCAATATAATGATGCGAAGAAAATTGACGATTTTCATTTTCAAGAAAAACTTAAAAAGAAAAAGAAAGAAACAAATAGAAAATATTATCTAAAAAACAAAGAGAAAATAAAATAAAAAAGTAATCAATTTTATAAAAAAATGATAAAAGTACAAAGAAAAAATTATCAAAAAAATAAAATTAAAATATTGAGAAAACATACATTATATTATAATAAAAATATTATGAAAATAAAAAAGAAAAAACATTCAGTATTATTATAATAATTTGAACAAATGTCATAATAGGCATAGACAATACAAACAGTTGAATGATTATAATTCAATTCATTATATGTCAAGAAAAGATACTATTTTTTATAAACAAATTTTATTTAAAAAATTTGGTCTAAATAAAAATCAAAGAATCTTTTATGGTGATTACATGCCAAAAATAATAATTTTGAAAAAATTAATCATATAAAAACTTCATTAAAAAAGAAAACTGAATTGAATGATAGTCAAAAGCAAGGGGCTAACAGAGTTACATTTAATGTAGTAAATAAAAACTACATAAAAGGATTTGGTATGAAAAATTTCATGATTAGTCAATTGAAAAATTGTTTTAAACATATCAACTCTATTGTACAAGCAGCTGATAAAATTGGCTTAATGAAAAAATATTGGAATATAGCCTTCCATTGTTTTTTAACTGAACTCATTTTAACTGACAGAACTGCCTGTCGGTATGCCCCATTGACTCAGTTGCAGAACCATAACTATAAATTCATGTTTTGTACAAATGAATGCAATTGTAATCAGCCTCAAAGTGATAACGAACAAAAAGTTGGTTGCAATAGTATTTTGAATAAAATTGCCATTGTTAATAATATTAATGATAATGTAGAAAATGAAAAATTGAATGAATATCATTGGCTAGAGTTTGTAGCATTAATGAAGGCTGTCCAGACACAAATCAACAATTAAAATATGTCAAACAAATCCACAGTATTTTGAATGGTTTTAATCCTCAGATGAAAATCTCTTAAATGAGAAAAATATTAGATAAGTTTCAGAACTGCAAAAAAGTACATTCTGATGGAATTTTTTTGTGCTGGCCAGAAAGATTGCACTGACAATTTGGCTTTTTTAAGGCGAGTGGCATCTCATTCACAGTATTTAAGGACAAGTCTTAGGAAAATGTATAGACTGCTGTCAATTGGAGATTGGCTTAATAAATTTGACATTGCTATAATAAGTGGTGATTGGTTATTGTTTTCTACTTTGATCAATCAAAACAATTTGGATTCTAATATTTCTGAGAAATATGATTATTATTTTCTTGAAACCAAAGATGAGATGCATACTGAGTCATATGTCAAAAATAAATATAACAAACTTTTTACAAATTATGAAAAAGAAATTTACAATTTTAAATTAAACCATTGCGACATTTGCAAAATGAGACATAAAGACTCTGAACTGTCTGAGTGGAAAAAAATGGGGAATTGAAAAATTTGTGTCACAAGAAATATTAGAGATTATTCGATTGAACTATACTCTTCCATGCAGTATTTGTAAATCTTGTCGATATAATCTAAAAAATAAAGGAATACCTACTTTGGCATCAATCAATGGACTTAAAGTCACAGAAATTCCACGTGAAATAGGTAATTTGAATTTTTATGAAAAGCTTTTAATTCAAAGAGCCAAATGTTTCATGAACATTATAAAATTGATGCCATATAGTTTCAAAGGACAAAAAAGTTTGTTGGTTCCAGCTATTCGAGGAATAGCTACTCATCTTCCACTGCCAATGGAAAATACTATTAACCATGTCATGAACACTTTGCCATCAAATAAAAATGATATTATTGAAATCTTAGTCCATATGCCTACTTTTTTTATTTGAAAATTATTAATACGAACTTTTTATTATACCCAGTCATGGATATGCGAGTGACTACTTGGAGGTTAACTAATTTGCATATTGCTTGAAAAACTAGCGTTAAATAATTTCTTATTTCTTTTTTATTGTTTCTTATTTGATGTTTCATTTCACTATTACGCTGAATTCTATCTATGCATAGTTTCTACACCCTATATAATTGCGTATAATTTAAGATTAAAACATTCTAGCACACGAAAATATCAGAGTATTTGTATTCGATTTTTTTTTTTTTTTTTTTTATGAACTTTCAGGTAATAAATGTGAAAAAAAAATAAAACGTTACTTTTTCTGTTTTGTGCAATTGAGTTAATGAAGTTTTTTTACTCGGTATTTTTACTCTACGGCATGGATGCTCCTATTTATTTTGCCTCTCCTCTAGTTAGACACGAGGGTTGTTTTTTAATGTGGAGAAAGGAACAAAAATGGAAGTGCAGCATCTGAAGAACAGATACTACACTTTGACTTTAGTCTTCGCATATGTTTGTAGAATCATATTTGAATTGTTTTAATCAACTGCAATCTCTTACGTATTTATTTGTATATTTCTGTCGCTTCTCTCTCTCTCACTTGTTGATTCTTTAGAACGAGGGAGACTTGATTTTGTCAGTGTCACTATCTAATTCGTATGTATGTAAATACCACAAACACGTAAATTAAAAGGCAAAATAATTAGTATTTTTACTTCTATCTATAAATAACTAAGAATCACAACGTTATGTAATAAGAAGAACAAGAAAATAATAAAAAGAAAACCACTTCTAGTAGATATGATATACAGTGTAAAAACGTCTTAATTACCGTAAATTACAAGTGAAAAACAGTGGTAAATAACTCACTTAATATTTTGAACTGATTGTTCGATTTGGAACGAAAATAACTCAGAACTTCTGCTTGTTAATAGTTCCACTTCCGATATTAGGTGAAAGTTTTTAATTTTGTTAATATAAAAACCATGTTTCTTTTTCGCTTCTTTTTTCTTTCGAATCAAAATTACGTCAAAGTGGAGGCAGAAACGTTGCAGAAAAGTTGGTTTATGGTAAGAAGAAAAATATTAAGGGCAAAAAGTCGATTTACTTCTCTTTTCCGAAACCAATACAGCGTTTATACGTAGTATGAAGTAAACATCTGTTTCGTAAAATGTCAATTTACAAACGAAATCAATAAGGAAGATGGCGTCCAAATGAAAAGCTAATATTCATTGAAATCACTGGAAATATGACTTAGAAGTGGTGGATATTGAAAAAGTGGAAACTAATAATTTTTTTAACAATGTCGATGAGTAGGGAGAGATAAGCGTGATAAGTTATAAACTCCCGCCCTCTTCTGAACGATACGAATAAAATAAATAGTGATCGGCATTACGTGTAAAAATTGTTGAAATTTTGCAAAACAATAAAAAAAACATGGAAAAATATGTCGATGAAACAGATTTTGTTGTGTGCAAAAAAAAAAGCAAAAAACTATTTAGCACTACTGTACATCGGCAATGTACATATAAACTAATATATAGCAAAATTATCTTCACAGAAAAAATGAAATGTCAATTATTTAACCGTGATTTAATATAGTACTGAATTGCTCTGTTGGGAGAGTGTTCGTCTCGTATTCAAGAGGCTCGGGTTTTAAATCCCAAGTTCGGATGTGTCAAACTGATGAGCCCAAAATGAGGACAAAACTCGAGTCTTAGACTTCCGGTGTGTTGGCTATCATGGCTCTTGTGTGTTGCGACGTTGTCTGGCTCTAGAAATAGTTATAAATTTCTCTGTATTCATCTAATCTTCTCATTTATTTATTATATATTGTTCTTAATTAGTGATCAAAAAATTATTTGTTTATTATTACAAGTAGTGAGTGCATGTTTGGACTGTTGCTAGTGTTCCTGTGTTTATATATATATATATATATATATATATATATATATATATATATATATATATATATATATATATATATAGTTTAGTTCTGACTTGTTATTTTGTTTGGGTTTATGTCTTTTTATTTCTAGTGATTCCTTCAGCCTTAAATTACCTTGGTTTCTTTCTGTAACAAGTATTTTTGCTTGTATGTCTTTTATGGCGTTGTAGGTGTTAGACAAGTGTTTATGAAACAAAGACGGCTTGGTTGTATTGTGTTCCTTTATGCGCATGTGCAATGGCATACCTGTGATGCCGATGTAGAACTCCTCCCATAGCATAAATTGCATACGTGTGTTTACATAATTCTATATTATTGACGGGGCAATTTGGCAGAATGCAGGGATTGTTGTCGGTTATTTAGTTTAATAATAATAATAATAATAATAATAATAATAATAATAATAATAATAATAATAATAATAATAATAATAATAATAATCACATCAACTCAAACCTGGCAGAGTTTTTTTTCTTCTTTTTTTGCATCTCATCGGGAGAATAGAATTTAAAATGTTATCGTTTTGATGCAACATATTTAAATCGAAACACTCTTCTAGACCGTAGTCGATATAATTCTAATCTTTGAATTTGTAATTGAAAAATGTATATATGTTTATAATTTTCAGAGACATGAAAACGTCATAGAAAATGAACAAGTTAGTAGAAGCTAACATACATTTATCCATATGTACTTAATCTTTGTTTTAATTTGAGTCTAACGTTCTAGTCACGCACACGCATACACACGTACACGTTCATTTACGCATTAATCTGCATTCCTATAAAATCCATTCAAAGTATAAGATCATAAAAAGAACAAATGCGCCATTACACCCTCTCCGATTGCCTCCTTTTTTAAGTAATGCGATTTCTCCTTAGATGAAGCAATCTTTGATGTCCTGATATACCAGTGAAAGGTCAGAAAAACAACCAGGTTTAAACAGTTTCTCTCTTTCATCTTGTGTTTGTCTCTTGACAGTCAAAGCCCTTTTATACCTTTCGACTTACCGACTCTTTGACGCTGCAAACATGACTCAACATCCTCGACACCAAAGACTATCCGACAAAGTGCCTAGACTCATCTTCAAATCTCGTGAGATAAACCTCAAACAGTGAAAGCGGATATTTTTGGTGCTGATATCAGTTCAACTTTCTCCCGGTGCGAGACGTTACAATAGACAAATCTCATTTCGTTATTTCTACTTAACTAGCTGAAGTACACGTTGACGCCGGATTTCACAAATCTTAATGAATTCCTAAAGCCAACTTATAAAAGCACACTTTCATATAAAATTAGCAGGCCGGCTGGCGTTTATCCGGTCATAAAATACGCATAAATATTATATCTTAATTAATGCAGATTTCTTATTTATTAGAAACAAAATATTGTTGGTATTAAACGTAATGGGGATGTCCTTTTCTCTTCCCTGCAACCTCTTTCTAACAGAAGAGATGTTGCGAGTTTGTCTGCTTTATCGTTATTTTCATATCAAATGCTCTACTGAGCTCGAATCTATGGTCACTCCTCGCCAAACTTTCACAAGAAACACCCATCTAGAAGAAAAGACTATCAACAATTTCCCCCACTCTTTATCTGTACCTAAACCTAAACGTAGATTCCATGAACAAAGCTTCTTTCTTAGAACTGCACGCCTATGAAATTGTTTTCTGCTTTCCTGCTTTACATCTGACTACAATATGGTTGTCTTCAAGTCTAACGTAAACAAGTTTTTGATGACCCGTTCCCTATAAGTTAACAAATTTACCGAATTTCCATAACTATTATTTTATTGTCCAATTGACTACTGTACACACTTTAACCCTTATCCTCGAGTGGCCTCTTGGCGTTGATAAGTGGTGATGTCTTTGTAAAAAATGTTAAAGTTTTAATTAATTAAGTAAAAAAACAAACGAATAGAAACTTAGATGTACATGCGAGTGTTTTTTTTTTTTCAAACAGTTCACATTTTGGAACTAAAACACTCAATGTGAAATCGAAACCAGAACCTAAAGACACTGAATCAAGTACAATCAATATTAATCTAGCTTGTCACGATCTTTAAAAAGTGTTTTCAAACCTACTTATTCTTAAAGAGTTTGTCATGTTTTACGACAGTGCTGTGCATTCGTGAAACAGTTAACAATCAGATAAAAATTCGATGACCCTCCACGTACCGATTTGTTCAATTTTGACCCTTTAGCAATTTTTTTCCGGATGGAAACCGATTAAAATTTTTTACATGCCCGAATACTCTCTATACTAAATTCCAGGTCTGTAAATAAAAAAATTATTGAATATATAGGTTGAGAAGTGTCCTCATACACACAATCTCACTTTATAGTAAATACTAGTAGGCCGCTCAGCGTTGCCCGGTAGTAAAATACGCATAAATATTATATTTTAATTCATACAGAAACTAACACATGTGCATGTGAGTATTGTTTTTCTAAACAGTTAATTTCTTGTAAGTAAAAAAAATAAATACTCGAGATTGGGATCGAAACCAAAACCTTAAGACAGTGAGTCAAATACGATAATCATTTGCTTGGCACGATCAGTTGTGAAAGTGTTGTTTTTAAACCTACGTATTTTAAACATAATAAATTTGTCATATGAACCATTCACGCAAGCGCATTCATGGAATATAAATAAATATAGACAAGGAGATAAAAATCCGACGACCCCCACGTAGTAATTTTTCAATTGTGACCTTTTAGCAGCCCTTTTCAAATTACAGGTCTTTCACCTGTCTGAATATCCTTTATATTAAATTTTAAGTCTGTAGATCTAAAATTCGTTGAGTATATAGGTTAAGAAGTGTACTCACACACATTCTCACTTTTATAGATATATAGATAGATAATAGCATAGCATATTCACTAAAAATGAAATCAAACGAGTGAATTTCTGCAGGAGCGATTCTAATTATTAATGGTGGGTCTTTAATGATTAACAATTTTCTAAGAAATATTATTTCTATTTTCTTGTTATTGCTATTAAGATCATCAAATACGTTTTTATAGTTTTAGTATATGAAATGGGGATTTGAATTATCAATTTATTGCCGGATCGAAATAGTTTTTATTTGAGCTTATGCAAAATAGTAGTTAAACATGTATCACTGGCTTTTAATATTTGTTTTACAGAGAAACGTGTGTAAAATGGTTAATTTATGTTGAATGTCGAGATGAAAGATGACCATTTTGTTAAATCGGTCGTGTTTGTGTGTATCTAATTTGTATTAAAAAAGTTAATATTGTATACGAACATCTGCACAATAATATAAATCAATTTTTACTTAACATGAACAAATCAGGTTAGCTTAACACATGAATAGTAGGAAGGTAATTTAGTCACGTCTTTTAATTTGTCTCACCCCGAAGTTATGGCGAGAGGTGGGTCACGTCTCTTCCCGTTAGTATTTCGACAGCGTAAACATAAAAAAACAAATGCCAAAACCCCTTCTCACCAACGTCACAATTTGTACCAACTCATATTAACTTAAATCGGAATCAGCGACACCAACTCTCAACGTTCTCTATCAGCTGTCAAAAATGTTGATTGCCTGTTCTCTCTAATTCGTCTTTCTATAATAGCCACCATTCCTCTCATATGCGAACTACTGCCATGCGTATAGAAAGAATCCATCTACAAAATCATTTTTTTCCTGTCCAGATCCTGTCAGGTGACAGGATCTGGACAGGAGCGCGGCTGTTTTTTGAGTAATACTTTCATTTGCAACCTGTCGTTTCCATCATCTTCTTCTTCTAGTTTCGTAAGTAGCCTGTCTGAGCTCATCCTAAGAGGAAGTTGAGGGTCAGGGTCATCATTGAATGGTATGTTATCTTCCTCATCGTCCTCCGAGGTGGAAGTTGCAAAACAGAGGCGGATATCTTTCACATGACATGGGACACAATCAATCGAAATGACCTGAGGAATTATTATTTCAGCTGTTTTCCCACAACCATATCTGGTAGTGCACAGAACATTCGAAAGTTTTACGCAAACCCGTTCTCCCACTTTATACGAGGTGTCAACGACTCTAATCAGTGGTGGTTTGACAGCCATTCCATATTATACGCTGTGCCTCGAGGGAGATCCCATTGACTGGTGCACTTGATGAAGTGGCACCATACTTAGGTGTCACATTATTCCAGTATGGAATCTAACAATGTGCCTTGGCTGCAATTTTTGTGCGGTGTGCTGACACCGGGTCGCTATACCGTTACCCTCGAGAAAATATGCGCATCACTAACAAATTCTACGCCTTCATTCATTAACAAAAAATGTAATTCTAGACATTAAAATGTAGAGGCATTATTTGCCAAATTTGAAGCGGGGGACCATGTTGAAACCGAATTTTAATTAACGTATAATGCTCGATGTATCCTGTTGTGTCAACAAACGCCATATCGTGATACGTATTGTGTAACAATCTGTTAAGGCCAAGAAAAGTTTGCCATCATAATGTGTTACATCCATGCGTAACTGTAAATTCTTCCTGGTTTCAATGTCCAAAATAAAAAGAACGTTCCCACCACTCCGCTGCCTAATTTCTTCCAACTGCAAAAACACAACTCTCTGCTCACAACTCGCTCCTTCTGTCACCAAATCCTAAATCGCCGTGTCTCTATAAAAGTCAGGCTTTTATACTACAATCAGCAGCATCTCATTTGCATGAAGTGATCAGTTGGATTAGCATAAAATCGGAAAGGCAGCCATTTTTATCTTTTTTTTTTTTTTTTTTTTGTCTGCATGGGAACACACCAGAAACAGGTGTGTACTGATTGTTTAATGCCTTTTAATTGCACGCCCCCTTGACAATTAAGATCAATAATCGGTCGTCCCTGCCGGACGTTTTCGTTCGCAGTGCGATTGTCACACCGGTTCTTGTATGACTTTTTCAACCTCCCGGCAAAGAAACTCTTCGTACGTCTAAGATTTGACGTGTCATTTCGTCTACTTACGCCGTATTCTTGGAGAGTTCATCAGTTACAGTACTTCTTCCCCATCATGTTGTACAACGAGGATTGGGTGGCTTCATCTACATTTTTTAACCAACTATGATTTCTGCTTTTGCCTGTTCCACTTTTTCTGTTACAGCCAATAAATGCCTCCATTCGTAAGTAAAATGGATCGATATTTTACTGACATTTCATTTTGGCCAGACTTTGATGCCATATTATACCAAAATACCGCCTTTTGGGGCAAAATTTGATTTCTTTGTTGACACAGCTTTTATAGTACGACGATGGTGCGTCTCTATAATCTTACTGATACTCGGGTGGTGCACAGCTCGAAAATATTACATAATGTTCCACTTTGCACACAGCTCTCTAAAAACTTATGAGCGAGACTTGTCGCCTTTTCATAAACACCTCCTCAACAATTTTTCTAACTTCTTCTGCGACTTTCGTTCTCATTCCTCGCTATATTGCTGACCACTCAGGTCCACAATCAATCATAGTTAGATGTGGTTTGTGTTGATAATGAGTCATATCAATAGCCAGTCGCCTCCAATTTTCTGCCACATGTAATTCCCCTTTTTCGTGTTTAGTCGGCGCAGTGTCAATGTATTGACAGTCCCTCTATTGCTCCACTACCTCCCAGCCACCTTCCATTGTGATGTGCGGACTCACCTTTTTCGCTAAGTATAAAGTTCGTTATTTTCTGAAGTGATGCATCTTATGCAGATCATTTAGCTGTTCTACCGTACAGCACACTAGAGCCACAGCTTTCTTTTCTCTTAGTCAAAGCTACTTTACTCTGGTCAATCCATCTGTTTTATTCTTCTGTGTTTGAACCAAGGTAACAGTTACCTCCAGTCCAAATTTTCAGATTGGGTTTCCAAGTGCTCTAAGTCGACGCTTTATAAGCATCTCTGCCGCCCTTTTTGTCTTGATCCGCTTATCCCCAGACACCTCCGATCTAATCCATGATACTAATGTTGCCGAGTCTGTTGTAACATCCACTACCTGTAATTCCCATTTTAAAGCCAGATTGATGCCCTTCATCATAGCATCGGGCTCTGCAACATTGATACGGACACTATTGTCTTTTTTGCGTAACCAAGCAGCATCTTCAGCAGTTGCACTTCCTATTTCTAATAATATCCCTAATGCCAGGTTCCTAGTGTCGCTCCATATCACCCCTTCATGGCTCCTGTTTATATACCATTCTTCCTTCACCAGTTCCACGTTTTTCATTTCTGCAATGACTTTTTGTATCATGAGCAGCACTCCTTGGTCAATCACATCCTCCCATCTGTCCGTACCCGTCTCCCTCTTAATAAAGTTGCATGCTTTTCGCAACCATCCGGCTATGGGGTAATGGCCAACCAACTTTCAGCATATTGAGAAAATCTCTCTCTTGGTCAGACCCTCCCTAGATTCATGGATCTCGTTTCCGCGTCCAAGCATCAATATTCTACCTTGAAAAAGATAAAAATAGACTTCGTGGCCTAGTGGGGGATACGTTTTTCTCTTCCCTGCAATCTCTTTCGAACAGAAGAGACGTTGCGAGCCTGTCTCTACTTTATCATTATTTTCATGGTAAGTGCTCGTCTGAGCTCCAATCTGTGCCCCCCCTGCCTGACTTTCACAAAAAATACTCCTCTATTTGAAACCACTATCAATAAATTCCTCCACTCTTTATCTGTGCTTAAACATAAACGTACATTCTATCAACAAGGCTTCTTTCTTAGAACTGCACGCCTGTGGAACTCTGTTCCGTTTTCCTGCTTTCCAACTGACTACAATATGGTTGTCTTCAAGTCCAACGTGAACACGTTCTTGATGAGCCGATCCCTTAAGTAATCCAATTTATCAAATTTACACTACTACGATATTGTTTCATTGACTTACGTACACTCATCAACCCTCAGTGGCCTCCGAGGCTTGATAAATGGTGACACCTTTGTAAAAAAAAAAAAAAAAGAACCTATCTACAAAATTGTTTTTCTTTTCTTTCTTTTCCTTTCATTGATCTTCTCACTTGGTATGTCAAACAAAGACGTAGCCGCTTCTGGGAGTAATACTTTTCATTACAGACTGGACTTCAATTGCATTTGGTGCTAATGGAATTTTGTGCCGGAAATTACGAACTGCAGTGATGTGCTAATCCCCCTTGTATTACTACGCAAATTTGGATGTGCTTTATTTTTCTGACCGAATTGCAGTCACGTATAAGAGATTGTGTGCACATGCAAAAGAAAAGAGATATATCGTTATGAAACTGCTACGGGTATTTAAATTTTTGTGATATTTCTCATGTGTGTAAATGTTGTGCAGGCTTGCCTATGAAGGAATTCGCTCACATCTTGTGAATACTGCTACCGAAAAAAAGATTGAAAGGTTTAAACTTGTCAAAATAAGATAGCAAGGATTATTTTACATTTGCTTCCATTGTAAATAATCGTTGTAATGATATTTAATTGTTAATCTGAGCTCCAATCGAAACCCTCGTCTAGCTAAAAACACTATCGATATTCCCCCCCACTCTTTATTTTTGCCGAAACCTAAACGTAGATTCCATGAACGAAGCCTTTTTTCTGAGAACTGCACACCTGTGGAATTGTTTTCCATTTTCCTGCTTTCCGGTTGACTACAATATGGTCATCTTCAAGAACAACGTAAACAAGTACTTAATGAACCGTTCCCCTTAAGTAATCCAATTTACCAAATTTCCTCTACTAAAAATTACTACATCACTGTCACATTGACCAATGTACACTTATTAACCCTTATCCTCGAATGGCATCTGTGCCTTGATAAGTGGTGACTCCTTTGGAAAGAAGAAAAATAGGTGAACTTTTGGGAGGCTCAGCAAGAAGTGACTTTGCAAAAACAGATAAGTATGAAAAGAATGAAAAGGTAAAATTAAAAATTAGCATAGTTCGCTATATATAGCGAGTAGAAATAATATATATATATATATATATATATATATATATATATATATATATATATATATATATATATAAATATATATATATATATATATATATATATATATATGAAAATTTTCTGAGTGTGTGAGAGATATCGTTCAATATAGACTCCGAAACCGCTGAACAGATTTTCTTTCAAATTTACAGAACTTTAGTATAAGTCTGTGGGTGATCTTAGTTATGTTTTATCTCAGAATACACTCAATAATTACCGATAATCGATCATCGAAATCGTTATTTTAATTTATCTATCATTGGTAAAGGCATTTTCCATGTTGTTACTTCGCAACAATAATAGAACAACAGGCCGTGAAAATTCTACTGTGGTTACGTTGATAGCGTGTTTTTTTTTGTTGTTTTTTTTTTCTTCGATAAATGATGCACGACCCTATATGATATAGACGTGTAAAATAAAACACCTGTATGCATCTACTCCGGGGTTTTTGTAGCATATCAGTATATGGATACGTGTGTACACATAGTCTTCTACGTGCACAAGATCCGTGGGTATGATTATTTGCAAATAATTAATATAACCCCCTGCTAAGTTATATCAGTGCGAATTAGTAGCAAATAACTGAGAGGAATTCCCAATCGCCCTTCTTTTTAAATAATTATTATCGCTTCCATAAAAATAACTGCATTTAACCATCATAAGTTTAGTAATGACATATATTCTGAGTTTTGCAATTACTATCATTATGAAAAGTTTTAATAACAAATTTACAAATACACGAATTTATAAACCAATATTAAATGAACAAATGAAATAGTTGATAAATATTAGAGTGGTCTTGTAAAAAAAGGATTTTATTTAAGTGAGAGAAAACAAATTTACCAATATAAAACAAATGATGCGACCTCTCTTTCCCCTTCTCTCTTTCTTTTCTCTTCCTTCTTCTTCACCTTTTTCCGTCTTCCCCATTCCATCTCCCCCTATTCCCTCCTTTCCTTTCTTTCTTACTTCTCTCACCCCTTCCCCCCCTTCACCGTTCACTAGAAGCCCAAGAAATGGTCAACAGATCCGGGTAAAGCCTAACCTTTTCGCAGATACAAATAGGAATACAAAATTTTTTAAATAATAATAAAAAAGAATTAAAGATACACTTACCCTTGAAGTATCAGATGGGCAGCGGGCAACAGTCAGGCGAATCCCATACTTGTTTAAGATAACATCTACATACACTTTGGCTTTAGAACCTAACTCTTCAACCCTCTAACCCTACAAACTCTATTCCCTAACACAAACATGAAAATGAATGAATGAAGTAAATAAGTAAATAAACAAATAGGAAAATAAATAAATTAACAAATTCGCACCCAATCAACCCTGTTCTCTGCACAGTTGAACTTTCACCCCTATGACCCGTTTACAAAAAAGCCTTCTTTTGCTGAAAGTTGATTTTCGTTTTTCATTAAGAATTCTGCTTTCGAAAATAAGCGTTGTTGCCTGTCTCTAGTTGCTAAATACTAGAAGACCGAAACATGCTCATGACTGTATAGCAACAAATTACTGCTTATGTAAAGACAAATTGAATATTTATATATATATATATATATATATATATATATATATATAAGCATTACAAATGTTGAAGATTTTCGAAAGATATGAACACGACACAATTGAGCGTTTCTAAAAAATTGAAATGCTACTAGCGTCGATAACATTGACGCTTCTTTGGTCACATAAAATTCGTGTCTTGCTTCAGAATTGCGTTAATCATGATTCCATGTCTGCTGCCCATCGACATATTCAACATGACGCGTCTGTGTGTAAACTATTTTATGACGACAGTGAAGGGAATTGCGTTCTACAAAGAAATGAGCACAGCAAGGCATATCTACTGCACATATACACAACTTCTTCCCTCTGTCTACCCGCACCATTTAAAAAGGAGCACGGCGAACTTAAGTTGTGTGTGTGTATGTGTGTGTGTGTGTGTGTGTGTGTGTGTGTGTGTGTGTGTGTGTGTGTGTGTGTGTGTGTGTGTGTGGTGACTGTGAATATATGGTATGCATGGGTTAGGATTATGAGAAGAGTTAACGTGCTCATAAGTGTGTGTGTAGTTGCACACAGACTTATATCCGAAAAGGATATAAGAATCATAATATAGTCGATGAGTAAAGACTTTAGAAGATTAAAGATAACGCGATCAAATAGGCTTATCAACTATAAAAATTCTCCAGATCTCTGAAAATACAAATTGAACGAATAAAATTTAGTAAAATGCTTTAAGCATTTATTCTGAGATATATTTGTACCGAATAACTTTTCAAATCTAATTTATCACTCTAAATGCTGTATGACGTTTTTTTTTTTACAATCATATACTGCCCCTGTACATATGTGTCTTTAACACTATAAGTTTATTGGCGCAGTATTTTACATTTAAAATGGAGATTGCGTTGAAAAATACCAGCTGAAATCAATTACAATCTTTTGCAGAAATACATAACTTGATAATTTCAAACAAAATGTTATAACTAACGTTAGTGATATTTCTTCAACAGTAAATTACGATGTTCAAAATTCTTAAAGACACTTGCAATTGAGTACTTTTTTATATCGAATGTTGTAATCTAATTGAAAAGATATTCAAAATGCGATCCAAATTTCTAAGAGATTTCCAGCATCACCAGTTTTTCTTATCACTTAAAATAAATTCACTGCATTCAATTCCTCCTTTCATTTGAGTCAGTTCGTCTCCACATATGCAAATTAGAGGTTTACATGTGCAGATCAGTGACAACTACAAAAGTTTACAATTGATCTAGCCCACCATTTTAAAAGCAGAATTTTTGTATGTACGAAAAATATTTTATATGTATGAAAAATATTCCTGAATTCCTTCTCAGTAAATATGTTTGTGGTCTAACGCGTGTTAAAATTTTATACCTCCTTGACAAATCTGTTGACGATCTGCAATAAGTTACACTCGAATCTCTTGTTGCCAAATCTGTTATCTCGTTGAGTGCTCAACAATAAACATTTGTAAGCTATAGAATTGATTCTAAAAGGTAAAATACTGAAGTGCGTATCGGGTAAAAACAACTGATGGGTTGATAGGTAAATATCCACGTGTTCAACGTTCAACTCTCAGCATTAACTGACCACAGCTAGTTTGGTTCTCGTTAAGTACGAGTGAACCACGAACATAAACATAAACTCCTTTGTACAAATCCATTAAAATTACTGACTATTCTTGCCAACAGAAAGCTGAATCAGCTCTGCCCACTATAAATATATGAGGTAACACATCATGCCCAACCTAGAAAGAAACTACAACATGATTATATGGGTGAGAATATTTTTTCGTTCATACAAAAAGTCTGCTTTTAAAATGATGGGTTAGATCAGTCAAATGTGTGCATTTCTTCAGTTAATTTCCTTACCTTGACAACGTCGGAATACGAGTCCTCTCTCTCTCTCTCTCTCTCTCTCTCTCTCTCTCTCTCTCTCTCTCTCTCTCTCTCTCTCTCTCTTTCTCATATATATATATATATATAATTTAAATATTATTTATTAATTATTAATTAATAATTATTACGTGCGTAAAAGTAATAATTATTCACGTAATAATTATTAATAAATAATTAATAAATAATATTTAAATAAAAAAAAGTAAATACGTCCTAAAATGTGAGCGAAGAAAAATGTAAACAAGCAAATAACTCCTTTCTTATAATAGCGGAAAAAAAGAAAGAAATTAATGGCTAATAAAAAATAAATAAAAATTCAACAATCTTATATATATACTAACAGACGTACCCGTCATTGACTGGGTTCAAAAACAGCCTACAGAAAATGGACTGTGATTGATGAAAGTATGATAGGTTATGAAAAGGAGGGGGTTGTAAAGAGATAGGTTTTGATACTCAAAAATTTTACCCTAAGCAAAATATGATGAAAGTAAAGATAATTTTCGCGAAAATATATTTTTATATATCAACTTTGTTTCCATTCGTAGCCAAGAGTGACCAATAAAATGATGTTTCCTTACAAAGAGAAAATGTTATATATATAATAACATAAATATACAAGAAATAAATGTTACCATAGTCAATAAAAGTTACTTTTATGGTAGAAAAGTTCATTGGTTTGTATTTTTAAGTAGTTTGTAAAAATTTTTTTTTTAATTCACGAACCGGTTTAAAAAAAAAAATCAAAATGGCAGCGACTTTGAAATGGAGAGCCCCGTTTTCAATTTGAAGGAGAGGCACCTGAGCATTCTGTGTTAACAATTTAAAAGAGTTCCGTCAACGTAAGGGATATTTATAAACATATTTTAATGTTTTCCGTTATTTTGTGTTTGAGGAATATTCGATTATTATTATTAAGTAGTTATCGCCTCAAATTTCGTTTTAATTTCGGTTCGCTGAAATTATTTCAAGTAAAGAGCATTAAAAACTATTAAAAAAAAACATGAACTGAACTTTTATTGACTATGGTAACATTTATTTCTTGTATATTTATTTTTTTCGGGTAGTCGTTGGTTGGTTTTTCTGCTAAACACTCTTACTAAATAATATCAACGAAATATCGAAAAACAATGAAACAAAAACAGTTTTGAAAAATAATGAAGCTTTACTTACTTTAGTAAATATAATGCGAAACAGCAAAATGGAATATTAAAAAAGTAAACACGTAATTACTTTAGCTTTTTAAAGCAAAAAATCGATATTAATATGAATAAGCAGAAAATGGTGCCATTTTCAAGCAGAACAGCTTCGTTTCAGTTTTACAGTATTGAACGGTGTAGTATTGCGCCGTCGGATTCAGGGCTGTAGTATTGTAATGTAAAGAACACGCAGAAAGCGATGTAATTCCTTTTAGTACACTGATAACAAAAAAGCTTAAACAGATATATAAATAAAACTAAAAAGCTAATGGAAATGTTTTTTAAAATGACACGTAATCACGTGAGCAGGATTTTTTCCTTCTTTTGACGCGATAACGTTCTTATTTTTTATTATTTATCTATTTATCTATTTTCGAAAGAGTGCCACGTGCAAGTGGTGAAGAAAAAAAACAGAGTTATGCAAAATTTGTGTCGAGAATTATCTAAAGTTCCGACTTTTGTTTTTTTTTTTTTTGGTTTTCAC
Source organism: Euprymna scolopes (assembly GCF_053919585.1). Lineage (NCBI taxonomy): Eukaryota > Metazoa > Mollusca > Cephalopoda > Sepiida > Sepiolidae > Euprymna > Euprymna scolopes. The sequence continues at coordinate 63,719,947 of NC_136510.1, forward strand.
TTTTATAAGAACGTGAATTTATTCGACACAATATGATTCAACTCAAAAAAATAAATAAAAGCTAATATGAATTAAGATTAAAGTTAAGGTGTTATTGTGGACCCTCACCCCTTTTAAAAAACTTGTTAAACTTTGTGACATATTTACATTCTATGGAGGTCAGGCGCGAATGAACACCCAATAATTTTATTATACCATATTTCTTCAAAGTGAAACATAATTATCAAAGTATACTTACGCAAATAGATACGAAAAGTCTTTGTTAAAATTTGTGCCATATTTCCATGAAGTACAGGCGTGAACGCAGACCCCACAATTTTATTATACCATCCCTAATTAAGTTGAAACATACTTATCAAAGTATTCTTATGTACATCTATATCAAAAACCCTTGTAAGCATTTTTTTTTTTTTTTTCATTTTTTTATTCCCATACTTTGGGGGCCGGGCGCGAACGCAGACCCCACAATTTTTATGAACCACTGTCCTGCCAGATCAAAAATATACATTTCTGATCTTCGATACATCTTCTATCATTATATGTAATCAGTTTTTTAAAATAGTCAACCATATAGGAACCTATTCGTGACCAGACACACATAGATGTTCAGCTTTATATATATATATATAAATATATATATATATATATATATATATATATATATATATATATATATATATATATATAGTTCAACAGTGCTACACACGTGAGTAAAACTAGGTAGTAAGTTTTGAAAATATACAATGGCAATTACCTACAAAGAATTTACCCCCATTTCATCCTTGTGCGTATTCCTCAAACTATTGCATCGAATACACTATTATAAACTAAAATATACTATTTTAAACTAAAATGTAAGCGGATATGTCTGAACAAGGTGACTTTCTAACACAAAGAAAATAAGGTATTACCCTCTCCAAAAAACGATGAATAGCCTTTGTCATCTCTTCTAATTAGTGTTATAACGTTATGGGACTACACGTTTTATACTGATAGAAGAATCTAATCACTATAATTAAATCCTTGAAATAGACAAATTAAACCTGCAAAACAGCAGGAATATGCAAGGATCTATAAATTGATATCAACAGAAAAACTTTAATAATTTTCAAGTCATAAATAAAAGAAAATAACAAAAAAGAAACAAAGTAAAACTGGTTATTAAAGTTAAAGCGAACGCGGACCGCCACCAGAATACAATAAGATTAATATATAATATAAAACTAAAACCACTATTTCTCCTGAACATTTTACCTGAGAAAATGATAAGGTTTATAGACACTATTACTATATTCAGTTTAATCCTCGGACAGAGAAATGACAGATAAAAACAACAAAAATAGATTTTGTACATTTGTTACATAAAACCACAATGTTTTCATATTAATTGTTTATGACATTTAATTGCTAAAATATTTTTAATGATCAACTTTGTTTTTAAACATAATAAATAAAAAGCTGCCTTTCTTATGACAATATAATGTTAGTACGACTTAATACATCTATATGAAGAAATGTAAAAAATGTAATATCTAAAATAATCTCAGCCGACGTATACAGGTAACTACTAAAAAAAAGTGATTAAAGTAATTTCCAATAAAAGAAATGTTGAGAGACCAGGTGAGCAAACAACTCGTTGACGTTTCTTCTACTTGAAATGTGCATTGAGAAGTAGGCATCACCTGCAGGCAGCCTTCTTTATTCATTTTGAGGTTGTCGGATATGGGCACAATTTTTTTACTCCAGATGTGTGAGCCTTTGCCGAAAAAGAGGAAAAGTGAGAAAAGAAATAAGCTTTCCTGCTCGTCCTCCCCACTCTTCCACCCTTATTTGCGTTTGGAGGAAGCAGGTTCATTGTTATTGCTAGTGCTGCCCTCTGCTGGTCATTGTTGGAATTATGCAAGTGTAGCGTCCATTGTGGTTGGAACACCTGCTTCCGTGACAAGAATCGATGATTTGCCTGCCCCCCACCCTCTCGCTATTACACGGTTGTCTACTTAATCATCTAATAAGATAGACTTATCATAATATGCAGACATATTTCTGTAGTACTGATTTGACTTTTGCTGATTATATTCAGCACCTGACATAATTCGCGCACCTAAACCATTGAAATGGTCGCTCACTCATCTATTAAATACTTCAGAATACTAATTAAAAAAATATGTGCAATAGAAAATTATACCAAATCTAAAAAGCTGGAATATCTCCACTAATATTTAAAAGGAACATTGTCTGTGTGTATGAGAGTTCGTCCCCTATTGACTCTAAAACGGTTGGGTCGATTTTTATGAAATTTTATACGAAGGTACTTTATGACAGTGTTCTTAAATAGGTTTTTTTATCGGAATTTCTTTGATAAGTATCGATAATCAGTAATCGAAATAATCCGATTAAAGAAAGAACAAGCGATTTTAACCAAAATTAACACCTTACATAGCATAAGTGCATTTGAGAAGTTCTATTACCACACTAGCTGAAAGGTCCGGCATATAGAATCAACAGTAGGTTCTTTGATATAACAGGGGTGCTTTTGAAAATAATACTACTGTTTAGAGCACAACTGAACATGATACTTGACTTTTTCATTTTAAATACTTGACTTTTTCATTTTAAACTTTCATTCATACCATTGTATATACATTCTTTTATAAAATCCACAGTAGGTTCGCTATTGTACAATGAAGATTACAATGTATTGTGGATTAAGGCACTTCGGGAAGTATGTAAAGCTTTCTCTCAGTGCACCGCGACGCCCCCCCCCAGCTAGAGCAGGTATTCAATCTATTTGATTTGTAAATAGGTGATTTAACCGAATTCGATGACAATAAAATATATGAGTGTGAACTATTCATTGATCATAATTTAATTTAAAGCAACGTTGGTTCTCCCTGCTACTAAACAAATAATCTTAAAACGAATATTTGAATTGCAATGAATATTTGCATTGAAATGTATATTTGTATTGAAATGAATATTTGAATTGAAATGACTATTTGAATTGAAATGAATATTTGAATTGAAATAAATATTTGTATTGAAATGAATATTTGAATTGAAATGAATATTTGAATTGCAATGAATATTTGAATTGAAATGAATATTTGAATTGAAATGAATATTTGAATTGAAATGAATATTTGAATTGAAATGAATATTTGAATTGAAATGAATATTTGAATTGAAATAAATATTTGAATTGAAATGAATATTTGAATTGAAATGAATATTTGAATTGAAATGAATATTTGAATTGAGATGAATATTTGCATTGAAATGAATATTTGCATTGCAATGAATATTTGCATTGAAATAAATATTTGTATTGAAATGAATATTTGAATTGAAATGAATATTTGAATTGCATTGAATATTTGCATTGAAATGAATATTTGAATTGAAATGAATATTTGAATTGAAATGAATATTTGAATTGAAATGAATATTTGAATTGAAATGAATATTTGAATTGAAATGAATATTTGAATTGAAATGAATATTTGAATTGAAATGAATATTTGAATTGAAATAAATATTTGAATTGAAATGAATATTTGAATTGAAATGAATATTTGCATTGCAATGAATATTTGTATTGAAATGAATATTTGTATTGAAATGAATATTTGAATTGAAATGAATATTTGAATTGCATTGAATATTTGAATTGAAATGAATATTTGAATTGAAATGAATATTTGAATTGAAATGAATATTTGAATTGCATTGAATATTTGCATTGAAATGAATATTTGAATTGAAATGAATATTTGAATTGCATTGAATATTTGAATTGAAATAAATATTTGTATTGAAATGAATATTTGAATTGAAATGAATATTTGAATTGAAATGAATATTTGAATTGAAATGAATATTTGAATTGAAATGAATATTTGAATTGCATTGAATATTTGCATTGAAATAAATATTTGTATTGAAATGAATATTTGAATTGAAATGAATATTTGAATTGCATTGAATATTTGCATTGAAATGAATATTTGAATTGAAATGAATATTTGAATTGAAATGAATATTTGAATTGAAATGAATATTTGAATTGAAATGAATATTTGAATTGAAATGAATATTTGAATTGAAATGAATATTTGAATTGCATTGAATATTTGTATTGAAATGAATATTTGAATTGCAATGAATATTTGAATTGCAATGAATATTTGAATTGAAATAAATATTTGAATTGAAATGATGATTTGCATTGAAATGGACATTTGTATTGAAATGAATATTTGAATTGAAATTAATATTTGAATTGCAATGAATATTTGAATTGCAATGAATATTTGAATTGAAATGAATATTTGAATTGCAATGAATATTTGAATTGAAATGAATATCTTTATTGAAATGAATATTTGCATTGACATGAACATTTGTATTGAAATGAATATTTGAATTGAAATGAGTATTTGAATTGCAATGAATATTTGAATTGCAATGAATATTTGAATTGCAATGAATATTTGAATTGCAATGAATATTTGAATTGAAATTAATATTTGAATTGAAATTAATATTTGAATTGAAATGAACATTTGTATTGAAATGAATATTTGAATTGCAATGAATATTTGAATTGCAATGAATATTTGAATTGAAATTAATATTTGAATTGAAATTAATATTTGAATTGAAATGAACATTTGTATTGAAATGAATATTTGATTTGCAATGAATATTTGAATTGAAATGAATATTTGTATCGAAATGAATATTTGAATTGAAATGAATATTTGCATTGAAAGGAATATTTGCATTGCAATGAATATTTGTATTGAAATGAATATTTGCATTGAAATGAATATTTGCATTGAAATGAATATTTGCATTGAAATGAATATTTGAATTGAATTGAATATTTGCATTGAAATGAATATTTGCATTGCAATGAATATTTGAATTGAAATGAATATTTGAATTGAAATGAATATTTGCATTGAAATGAATATTTGCATTGAAATGAATATTTGCATTGAAATGAATATTTGCATTGAAATGAATATTTGCATTGAAATGAATATTTGAATTGAAAGGAATATTTGCATTGCAATGAATATTTGAATTGAAATGAATATTTGCATTGCAATGAATATTTGAATTGAAATGAATATTTGCATTGAAATGAATATTTGTATTGAAATGAATATTTGCATTGAAATGAATATTTGTATTGAAATAGATATTTGCATTGAAATGAATATTTGCATTGAAATGAATATTTGAATTGAAATGAATATTTGCATTGAAAGGAATATTTGCATTGCAATGAATATTTGCATTGAAATGAATATTTGCATTGCAATGAATATTTGAATTGAATTGAATATTTGCATTGAAATGAATATTTGTATTGAAATGAATATTTGAATTGAAATGAATATTTGCATTGAAATGAATATTTGCATTGAAATGAATATTTGAATTGAAAGGAATATTTGCATTGCAATGAATATTTGCATTGAAATGAATATTTGCATTGCAATGAATATTTGAATTGAAATGAATATTTGCATTGAAATGAATATTTGTATTGAAATGAATATTTGCATTGAAATGAATATTTGTATTGAAATGAATATTTGCATTGAAATGAATATTTGCATTGAAATGAATATTTGAATTGAAATGAATATTTGCATTGAAAGGAATATTTGCATTGCAATGAATATTTGCATTGAAATGAATATTTGCATTGCAATGAATATTTGAATTGAAATGAATATTTGCATTGAAAGGAATATTTGTATTGAAATGAATATTTGAATTGAAATGAATATTTGCATTGAAATGAATATTTGCATTGAAATGAATATTTGAATTGAATTGAATATTTGCATTGAAATGAATATTTGTATTGAAATGAATATTTGAATTGAAATGAATATTTGCATTGAAAGGAATATTTGCATTGCAATGAATATTTGCATTGAAATGAATATTTGCATTGCAATGAATATTTGAATTGAAATGAATATTTGCATTGAAAGGAATATTTGTATTGAAATGAATATTTGAATTGAAATGAATATTTGCATCGAAATGAATATTTGCATTGAAATGAATATTTGAATTGAATTGAATATTTGCATTGAAATGAATATTTGTATTGAAATGAATATTTGAATTGAAATGAATATTTGCATTGAAATGAATATTTGAATTGAAATGAATATTTGAATTGAAATGAATATTTGCATTGAAATGAATATTTGCATTGAAATGAATATTTGTATTGAAATGAATATTTGAATTGCAATGAATATTTGCATTGAAATGTATATTTCAATTGAAATGAATATTGGAATTGAAATGAATATTTGTATTGAAATGAATATTTGCATTGAAATGAACATTTGTATTGAATTGAATATTTGCATTGAAATGAATATTTGCATTGAAATGAATATTTACATTGCAATGAATATTTGCATTTAAATGAATATTTGCATTGAAATGAATATTTGAATTGCAATGAATATTTGAATTGAATTGAATATTTGATTTGCAATGAATATTTGAATTGAAATGAATATTTGAATTGAAATGAATATTTGTATTGAAATGAATATTTGCATTGAAATGAATATTTGCATTGAAATGAATATTTGAATTGAAATGAATATTTGCATTGAAAGGAATATTTGCATTGCAATGAATATTTGAATTGAAATGAATATTTGCATTGAAAGGAATATTTGTATTGAAATGAATATTTGCATTGAAATGAATATTTGAATTGAATTGAATATTTGCATTGAAATGAATATTTGTATTGAAATGAATATTTGAATTGAAATGAATATTTGCATTGAAATGAATATTTGCATTGCAATGAATATTTGCATTGAAATGAATATTTGAATTGAAAGGAATATTTGAATTGAAATGAATATTTGCATTGAAATGAATATTTGCATTGCAATGAATATTTGAATTGAAATGAATATTTGCATTGAAATGAATATTTGTATTGAAATGAATATTTGCATTGAAATGAATATTTGTATTGAAATGAATATTTGCATTGAAATGAATATTTGCATTGAAATGAATATTTGAATTGAAATGAATATTTGCATTGAAAGGAATATTTGCATTGCAATGAATATTTGCATTGAAATGAATATTTGCATTGCAATGAATATTTGAATTGAAATGAATATTTGCATTGAAATGAATATTTGTATTGAAAGGAATATTTGCATTGAAAGGAATATTTGTATTGAAATGAATATTTGAATTGAAATGAATATTTGCATTGAAATGAATATTTGTATTGAAATGAATATTTGAATTGAAATGAATATTTGCATTGAAATGAATATTTGAATTGAATTGAATATTTGCATTGAAATGAATATTTGAATTGAATTGAATATTTGCATTGAAATGAATATTTGTATTGAAATGAATATTTGAATTGAAATGAATATTTGCATTGAAATGAATATTTGAATTGAAATGAATATTTGAATTGAAATGAATATTTGCATTGAAATGAATATTTGCATTGAAATGAATATTTGCATTGAAATGAATATTTGAATTGCAATGAATATTTGCATTGAAATGTATATTTCAATTGAAATGAATATTGGAATTGAAATGAATATTTGTATTGAAATGAATATTTGCATTGAAATGAATATTTACATTGCAATGAATATTTGCATTGAAATGAATATTTGCATTGAAATGAATATTTACATTGCAATGAATATTTGCATTGAAATGAATATTTGCATTGAAATGAATATTTGCATTGAAATGAATATTTGCATTGAAATGAATATTTGCATTGAAATGAATATTTGCATTGAAATGAATATTTGCATTGAAATGAATATTTGCATTGAAATGAATATTTGCATTGAAATGAATATTTGAATTGCAATGAATATTTGCATTGAAATGTATATTTCAATTGAAATGAATATTGGAATTGAAATAAATATTTGTATTGAAATGAATATTTGCATTGAAATGAACATTTGTATTGAAATGAATATTTGCATTGAAATGAATATTTGAATTGAATTGAATATTTGCATTGAAATGAATATTTGCATTGCAATGAATATTTGAATTGAAATGAATATTTGAATTGAAATGAATATTTGCATTGAAATGAATATTTGCATTGAAATGAATATTTGCATTGAAATGAATATTTGCATTGAAATGAATATTTGCATTGAAATGAATATTTGAATTGAAAGGAATATTTGCATTGCAATGAATATTTGAATTGAAATGAATATTTGCATTGCAATGAATATTTGAATTGAAATGAATATTTGCATTGAAATGAATATTTGTATTGAAATGAATATTTGCATTGAAATGAATATTTGTATTGAAATGAATATTTGCATTGAAATGAATATTTGCATTGAAATGAATATTTGAATTGAAATGAATATTTGCATTGAAAGGAATATTTGCATTGCAATGAATATTTGCATTGAAATGAATATTTGCATTGCAATGAATATTTGAATTGAATTGAATATTTGCATTGAAATGAATATTTGTATTGAAATGAATATTTGAATTGAAATGAATATTTGCATTGAAATGAATATTTGCATTGAAATGAATATTTGAATTGAAAGGAATATTTGCATTGCAATGAATATTTGCATTGAAATGAATATTTGCATTGCAATGAATATTTGAATTGAAATGAATATTTGCATTGAAATGAATATTTGTATTGAAATGAATATTTGCATTGAAATGAATATTTGTATTGAAATGAATATTTGCATTGAAATGAATATTTGCATTGAAATGAATATTTGAATTGAAATGAATATTTGCATTGAAAGGAATATTTGCATTGCAATGAATATTTGCATTGAAATGAATATTTGCATTGCAATGAATATTTGAATTGAAATGAATATTTGCATTGAAAGGAATATTTGTATTGAAATGAATATTTGAATTGAAATGAATATTTGCATTGAAATGAATATTTGCATTGAAATGAATATTTGAATTGAATTGAATATTTGCATTGAAATGAATATTTGTATTGAAATGAATATTTGAATTGAAATGAATATTTGCATTGAAATGAATATTTGAATTGAAATGAATATTTGAATTGAAATGAATATTTGCATTGAAATGAATATTTGCATTGAAATGAATATTTGTATTGAAATGAATATTTGAATTGCAATGAATATTTGCATTGAAATGTATATTTCAATTGAAATGAATATTGGAATTGAAATGAATATTTGTATTGAAATGAATATTTGCATTGAAATGAACATTTGTATTGAATTGAATATTTGCATTGAAATGAATATTTGCATTGAAATGAATATTTACATTGCAATGAATATTTGCATTGAAATGAATATTTGCATTGAAATGAATATTTGAATTGCAATGAATATTTGAATTGAATTGAATATTTGATTTGCAATGAATATTTGAATTGAAATGAATATTTGAATTGAAATGAATATTTGTATTGAAATGAATATTTGCATTGAAATGAATATTTGCATTGAAATGAATATTTGAATTGAAATGAATATTTGCATTGAAAGGAATATTTGCATTGCAATGAATATTTGAATTGAAATGAATATTTGCATTGAAAGGAATATTTGTATTGAAATGAATATTTGCATTGAAATGAATATTTGAATTGAATTGAATATTTGCATTGAAATGAATATTTGTATTGAAATGAATATTTGAATTGAAATGAATATTTGCATTGAAATGAATATTTGCATTGCAATGAATATTTGAATTGAAATGAATATTTGAATTGAAAGGAATATTTGAATTGAAATGAATATTTGCATTGAAATGAATATTTGCATTGCAATGAATATTTGAATTGAAATGAATATTTGCATTGAAATGAATATTTGTATTGAAATGAATATTTGCATTGAAATGAATATTTGTATTGAAATGAATATTTGCATTGAAATGAATATTTGCATTGAAATGAATATTTGAATTGAAATGAATATTTGCATTGAAAGGAATATTTGCATTGCAATGAATATTTGCATTGAAATGAATATTTGCATTGCAATGAATATTTGAATTGAAATGAATATTTGCATTGAAATGAATATTTGTATTGAAAGGAATATTTGCATTGAAAGGAATATTTGTATTGAAATGAATATTTGAATTGAAATGAATATTTGCATTGAAATGAATATTTGTATTGAAATGAATATTTGAATTGAAATGAATATTTGCATTGAAATGAATATTTGAATTGAATTGAATATTTGCATTGAAATGAATATTTGAATTGAATTGAATATTTGCATTGAAATGAATATTTGTATTGAAATGAATATTTGAATTGAAATGAATATTTGCATTGAAATGAATATTTGAATTGAAATGAATATTTGAATTGAAATGAATATTTGCATTGAAATGAATATTTGCATTGAAATGAATATTTGCATTGAAATGAATATTTGAATTGCAATGAATATTTGCATTGAAATGTATATTTCAATTGAAATGAATATTGGAATTGAAATGAATATTTGTATTGAAATGAATATTTGCATTGAAATGAATATTTACATTGCAATGAATATTTGCATTGAAATGAATATTTGCATTGAAATGAATATTTACATTGCAATGAATATTTGCATTGAAATGAATATTTGCATTGAAATGAATATTTGCATTGAAATGAATATTTGAATTGCAATGAATATTTGCATTGAAATGTATATTTCAATTGAAATGAATATTGGAATTGAAATAAATATTTGTATTGAAATGAATATTTGCATTGAAATGAACATTTGTATTGAAATGAATATTTGCATTGAAATGAATATTTGCATTGAAATGAATATTTACATTGCAATGAATATTTGCATTGAAATGAATATTTGCATTGAAATGAATATTTGCATTGAAATGAATATTTGTATTGAAATGAATATTTGATTTGCAATGAATATTTGAATTGAAATGAATATTTGAATTGAAATGAATATTTGTATTGAAATGAATATTTGCATTGAAATGAATATTTGCATTGAAATGAATATTTAATTGAAATGAATATTTGCATTGAAAGGAATATTTGCATTGCAATGAATATTTGAATTGAAATGAATATTTGCATTGAAATGAATATTTGCATTGAAATGAATATTTGCATTGAAATGAATATTTGAATTGAATTGAATATTTGCATTGAAATGAATATTTGTATTGAAATGAATATTTTAATTGAAATGAATATTTGAATTGAATTGAATATTTGCATTGAAATGAATATTTGTATTGAAATGAATATTTGCATTGAAATGAATATTTGAATTGAAATGAATATTTGCATTGAAATGAATATTTGTATTGAAATGAATATTTGCATTGAAATGAATATTTGAATTGAATTGAATATTTGCATTGAAATGAATATTTGTATTGAAATGAATATTTGAATTGAAATGAATATTTGCATTGAAATGAATATTTGCATTGCAATGAATATTTGAATTGAAAGGAATATTTGAATTTAAATGAATATTTGCATTGAAATGAATATTTGCATTGCAATGAATATTTGAATTGAAATGAATATTTGCATTGAAATGAATATTTGTATTGAAATGAATATTTGCATTGAAATGAATATTTGCATTGAAATGAATATTTGAATTGAAATGAATATTTGCATTGAAAGGTATATTTGCATTGCAATGAATATTTGCATTGAAATGAATATTTGCATTGCAATGAATATTTGCATTGAAATGAATATTTGCATTGAAATGAATATTTGTATTGAAATGAATATTTGCATTGAAAGGAATATTTGTATTGAAATGAATATTTGAATTGAAATGAATATTTGCATTGAAATGAATATTTGAATTGAATTGACTATTTGCATTGAAATGAATATTTGTATTGAAATGAATATTTGAATTGAAATGAATATTTGCATTGAAATGAATATTTGAATTGAAATGAATATTTGAATTGAAATGAATATTTGCATTGAAATGAATATTTGCATTGAAATGAATATTTGCATTGAAATGAATATTTGAATTGCAATGAATATTTGCATTGAAATGTATATTTCAATTGAAATGAATATTGGAATTGAAATGAATATTTGTATTGAAATGAATATTTGCATTGAAATGAATATTTACATTGCAATGAATATTTGCATTGAAATGAATATTTGCATTGAAATGAATATTTACATTGCAATGAATATTTGCATTGAAATGAATATTTGCATTGAAATGAATATTTGAATTGAAATGAATATTTGCATTGAAATGAATATTTACATTGAAATGAATATTTGAATTGAAATGAATATTTGCATTGAAATTAATATTTGCATTGAAATGAATATTTTCATTGAAATGAATATTTGCATTGAAATGAATATTTTCATTGAAATGAATATTTGCATTGAAATGAATATTTTCATTGAAATGAATATTTGCATTGAAATGAATATTTTCATTGAAATGAATATCTGTATTGAAATGAATATTTGCATTGAAATGAATATTTGCATTGAAATGAATATTTTCATTGAAATGAATATTTGCATTGAAATGAATATTTGCATTGCAATGAATATTTTCATTGAAATGAATATCTGTATTGAAATGAATATTTGCATTGAAATGAATATTTGCATTGAAATGAATATTTACATTGAAATGAATATTTGAATTGAAATGAATATTTGCATTGAAATGAATATTTTCATTGAAATGAATATTTGAATTGAAATGAATATTTGCATTGAAATGAATATTTACATTGAAATGAATATTTGCATTGAAATGAATATTTACATTGAAATGAATATTTGAATTGAAATGAATATTTGCATTGAAATGAATATTTGCATTGAAATGAATATTTGAATTGAAATGAATATTTGCATTGAAATGAATATTTGAATTGAATTGAATATTTGCATTGAAATGAATATTTGTATTGAAATGAATATTTGAATTGAAATGAATATTTGCATTGAAATGAATATTTGCATTGCAATGAATATTTGCATTGAAATGAATATTTGAATTGAAAGGAATATTTGAATTGAAATGAATGTTTGCATTGAAATGAATATTTGCATTGCAATGAATATTTGAATTGAAATGAATATTTGCATTGAAATGAATATTTGTATTGAAATGAATATTTGCATTGAAATGAATATTTGTATTGAAATGAATATTTGCATTGAAATGAATATTTGCATTGAAATGAATATTTGAATTGAAATGAATATTTGCATTGAAAGGAATATTTGCATTGCAATGAATATTTGCATTGAAATGAATATTTGCATTGCAATGAATATTTGAATTGAAATGAATATTTGCATTGAAATGAATATTTGTATTGAAAGGAATATTTGCATTGAAAGGAATATTTGTATTGAAATGAATATTTGAATTGAAATGAATATTTGCATTGAAATGAATATTTGTATTGAAATGAATATTTGAATTGAAATGAATATTTGCATTGAAATGAATATTTGAATTGAATTGAATATTTGCATTGAAATGAATATTTGAATTGAATTGAATATTTGCATTGAAATGAATATTTGTATTGAAATGAATATTTGAATTGAAATGAATATTTGCATTGAAATGAATATTTGAATTGAAATGAATATTTGAATTGAAATGAATATTTGCATTGAAATGAATATTTGCATTGAAATGAATATTTGCATTGAAATGAATATTTGAATTGCAATGAATATTTGCATTGAAATGTATATTTCAATTGAAATGAATATTGGAATTGAAATGAATATTTGTATTGAAATGAATATTTGCATTGAAATGAATATTTACATTGCAATGAATATTTGCATTGAAATGAATATTTGCATTGAAATGAATATTTACATTGCAATGAATATTTGCATTGAAATGAATATTTGCATTGAAATGAATATTTGCATTGAAATGAATATTTGCATTGAAATGAATATTTGCATTGAAATGAATATTTGCATTGAAATGAATATTTGCATTGAAATGAATATTTGCATTGAAATGAATATTTGAATTGCAATGAATATTTGCATTGAAATGTATATTTCAATTGAAATGAATATTGGAATTGAAATAAATATTTGTATTGAAATGAATATTTGCATTGAAATGAACATTTGTATTGAAATGAATATTTGCATTGAAATGAATATTTGAATTGAATTGAATATTTGCATTGAAATGAATATTTGCATTGCAATGAATATTTGAATTGAAATGAATATTTGAATTGAAATGAATATTTGCATTGAAATGAATATTTGCATTGAAATGAATATTTGCATTGAAATGAATATTTGCATTGAAATGAATATTTGCATTGAAATGAATATTTGAATTGAAAGGAATATTTGCATTGCAATGAATATTTGAATTGAAATGAATATTTGCATTGCAATGAATATTTGAATTGAAATGAATATTTGCATTGAAATGAATATTTGTATTGAAATGAATATTTGCATTGAAATGAATATTTGTATTGAAATGAATATTTGCATTGAAATGAATATTTGCATTGAAATGAATATTTGAATTGAAATGAATATTTGCATTGAAAGGAATATTTGCATTGCAATGAATATTTGCATTGAAATGAATATTTGCATTGCAATGAATATTTGAATTGAATTGAATATTTGCATTGAAATGAATATTTGTATTGAAATGAATATTTGAATTGAAATGAATATTTGCATTGAAATGAATATTTGCATTGAAATGAATATTTGAATTGAAAGGAATATTTGCATTGCAATGAATATTTGCATTGAAATGAATATTTGCATTGCAATGAATATTTGAATTGAAATGAATATTTGCATTGAAATGAATATTTGTATTGAAATGAATATTTGCATTGAAATGAATATTTGTATTGAAATGAATATTTGCATTGAAATGAATATTTGCATTGAAATGAATATTTGAATTGAAATGAATATTTGCATTGAAAGGAATATTTGCATTGCAATGAATATTTGCATTGAAATGAATATTTGCATTGCAATGAATATTTGAATTGAAATGAATATTTGCATTGAAAGGAATATTTGTATTGAAATGAATATTTGAATTGAAATGAATATTTGCATTGAAATGAATATTTGCATTGAAATGAATATTTGAATTGAATTGAATATTTGCATTGAAATGAATATTTGTATTGAAATGAATATTTGAATTGAAATGAATATTTGCATTGAAATGAATATTTGAATTGAAATGAATATTTGAATTGAAATGAATATTTGCATTGAAATGAATATTTGCATTGAAATGAATATTTGTATTGAAATGAATATTTGAATTGCAATGAATATTTGCATTGAAATGTATATTTCAATTGAAATGAATATTGGAATTGAAATGAATATTTGTATTGAAATGAATATTTGCATTGAAATGAACATTTGTATTGAATTGAATATTTGCATTGAAATGAATATTTGCATTGAAATGAATATTTACATTGCAATGAATATTTGCATTGAAATGAATATTTGCATTGAAATTAATATTTGAATTGCAATGAATATTTGAATTGAATTGAATATTTGATTTGCAATGAATATTTGAATTGAAATGAATATTTGAATTGAAATGAATATTTGTATTGAAATGAATATTTGCATTGAAATGAATATTTGCATTGAAATGAATATTTGAATTGAAATGAATATTTGCATTGAAAGGAATATTTGCATTGCAATGAATATTTGAATTGAAATGAATATTTGCATTGAAAGGAATATTTGTATTGAAATGAATATTTGCATTGAAATGAATATTTGAATTGAATTGAATATTTGCATTGAAATGAATATTTGTATTGAAATGAATATTTGAATTGAAATGAATATTTGCATTGAAATGAATATTTGCATTGCAATGAATATTTGAATTGAAATGAATATTTGAATTGAAAGGAATATTTGAATTGAAATGAATATTTGCATTGAAATGAATATTTGCATTGCAATGAATATTTGAATTGAAATGAATATTTGCATTGAAATGAATATTTGTATTGAAATGAATATTTGCATTGAAATGAATATTTGTATTGAAATGAATATTTGCATTGAAATGAATATTTGCATTGAAATGAATATTTGAATTGAAATGAATATTTGCATTGAAAGGAATATTTGCATTGCAATGAATATTTGCATTGAAATGAATATTTGCATTGCAATGAATATTTGAATTGAAATGAATAATTGCATTGAAATGAATATTTGTATTGAAAGGAATATTTGCATTGAAAGGAATATTTGTATTGAAATGAATATTTGAATTGAAATGAATATTTGCATTGAAATGAATAATTGTATTGAAATGAATATTTGAATTGAAATGAATATTTGCATTGAAATGAATATTTGAATTGAATTGAATATTTGCATTGAAATGAATATTTGTGTTGAATTGAATATTTGCATTGAAATGAATATTTGTATTGAAATGAATATTTGAATTGAAATGAATATTTGCATTGAAATGAATATTTGAATTGAAATGAATATTTGAATTGAAATGAATATTTGAATTGAAATGAATATTTGAATTGCATTGAATATTTGCATTGAAATGAATATTTGAATTGAAATGAATATTTGAATTGCATTGAATATTTGAATTGAAATAAATATTTGTATTGAAATGAATATTTGAATTGAAATGAATATTTGAATTGAAATGAATATTTGAATTGAAATGAATATTTGAATTGAAATGAATATTTGAATTGCATTGAATATTTGCATTGAAATAAATATTTGTATTGAAATGAATATTTGAATTGAAATGAATATTTGAATTGCATTGAATATTTGCATTGAAATGAATATTTGAATTGAAATGAATATTTGAATTGAAATGAATATTTGAATTGAAATGAATATTTGAATTGAAATGAATATTTGAATTGAAATGAATATTTGAATTGAAATGAATATTTGAATTGCATTGAATATTTGTATTGAAATGAATATTTGAATTGCAATGAATATTTGAATTGCAATGAATATTTGAATTGAAATAAATATTTGAATTGAAATGATGATTTGCATTGAAATGGACATTTGTATTGAAATGAATATTTGAATTGAAATTAATATTTGAATTGCAATGAATATTTGAATTGCAATGAATATTTGAATTGAAATGAATATTTGAATTGCAATGAATATTTGAATTGAAATGAATATCTTTATTGAAATGAATATTTGCATTGACATGAACATTTGTATTGAAATGAATATTTGAATTGAAATGAGTATTTGAATTGCAATGAATATTTGAATTGCAATGAATATTTGAATTGCAATGAATATTTGAATTGAAATGAATATTTGAATTGAAATTAATATTTGAATTGAAATTAATATTTGAATTGAAATGAACATTTGTATTGAAATGAATATTTGAATTGCAATGAATATTTGAATTGCAATGAATATTTGAATTGAAATTAATATTTGAATTGAAATTAATATTTGAATTGAAATGAACATTTGTATTGAAATGAATATTTGATTTGCAATGAATATTTGAATTGAAATGAATATTTGTATCGAAATGAATATTTGAATTGAAATGAATATTTGCATTGAAAGGAATATTTGCATTGCAATGAATATTTGTATTGAAATGAATATTTGCATTGAAATGAATATTTGCATTGAAATGAATATTTGCATTGAAATGAATATTTGAATTGAATTGAATATTTGCATTGAAATGAATATTTGCATTGCAATGAATATTTGAATTGAAATGAATATTTGAATTGAAATGAATATTTGCATTGAAATGAATATTTGCATTGAAATGAATATTTGCATTGAAATGAATATTTGCATTGAAATGAATATTTGCATTGAAATGAATATTTGAATTGAAATGAATATTTGCATTGCAATGAATATTTGAATTGAAATGAATATTTGCATTGCAATGAATATTTGAATTGAAATGAATATTTGCATTGAAATGAATATTTGTATTGAAATGAATATTTGCATTGAAATGAATATTTGTATTGAAATGAATATTTGCATTGAAATGAATATTTGCATTGAAATGAATATTTGAATTGAAATGAATATTTGCATTGAAAGGAATATTTGCATTGCAATGAATATTTGCATTGAAATGAATATTTGCATTGCAATGAATATTTGAATTGAAATGAATATTTGCATTGAAAGGAATATTTGTATTTAAATGAATATTTGAATTGAAATGAATATTTGCATTGAAATGAATATTTGCATTGAAATGAATATTTGAATTGAATTGAATATTTGCATTGAAATGAATATTTGTATTGAAATGAATATTTGAATTGAAATGAATATTTGCATTGAAATGAATATTTGAATTGAAATGAATATTTGAATTGAAATGAATATTTGCATTGAAATGAATATTTGCATTGAAATTAATATTTGTATTGAAATGAATATTTGAATTGCAATGAATATTTGCATTGAAATGTATATTTCAATTGAAATGAATATTGGAATTGAAATGAATATTTGTATTGAAATGAATATTTGCATTGAAATGAACATTTGTATTGAATTGAATATTTGCATTGAAATGAATATTTACATTGCAATGAATATTTGCATTGAAATGAATATTTGCATTGAAATGAATATTTGAATTGCAATGAATATTTGAATTGAATTGAATATTTGATTTGCAATGAATATTTGAATTGAAATGAATATTTGAATTGAAATGAATATTTGTATTGAAATGAATATTTGCATTGAAATGAATATTTGCATTGAAATGAATATTTGAATTGAAATGAATATTTGCATTGAAAGGAATATTTGCATTGCAATGAATATTTGAATTGAAATGAATATTTGCATTGAAAGGAATATTTGTATTGAAATGAATATTTGCATTGAAATGAATATTTGAATTGAATTGAATATTTGCATTGAAATGAATATTTGTATTGAAATGAATATTTGAATTGAAATGAATATTTGCATTGAAATGAATATTTGCATTGCAATGAATATTTGCATTGAAATGAATATTTGAATTGAAAGGAATATTTGAATTGAAATGAATATTTGCATTGAAATGAATATTTGCATTGCAATGAATATTTGAATTGAAATGAATATTTGCATTGAAATGAATATTTGTATTGAAATGAATATTTGCATTGAAATGAATATTTGTATTGAAATGAATATTTGCATTGAAATGAATATTTGCATTGAAATGAATATTTGAATTGAAATGAATATTTGCATTGAAAGGAATATTTGCATTGCAATGAATATTTGCATTGAAATGAATATTTGCATTGCAATGAATATTTGAATTGAAATGAATATTTGCATTGAAATGAATATTTGTATTGAAAGGAATATTTGCATTGAAAGGAATATTTGTATTGAAATGAATATTTGAATTGAAATGAATATTTGCATTGAAATGAATATTTGTATTGAAATGAATATTTGAATTGAAATGAATATTTGCATTGAAATGAATATTTGAATTGAATTGAATATTTGCATTGAAATGAATATTTGAATTGAATTGAATATTTGCATTGAAATGAATATTTGTATTGAAATGAATATTTGAATTGAAATGAATATTTGCATTGAAATGAATATTTGAATTGAAATGAATATTTGAATTGAAATGAATATTTGCATTGAAATGAATATTTGCATTGAAATGAATATTTGCATTGAAATGAATATTTGAATTGCAATGAATATTTGCATTGAAATGTATATTTCAATTGAAATGAATATTGGAATTGAAATGAATATTTGTATTGAAATGAATATTTGCATTGAAATGAATATTTACATTGCAATGAATATTTGCATTGAAATGAATATTTGCATTGAAATGAATATTTACATTGCAATGAATATTTGCATTGAAATGAATATTTGCATTGAAATGAATATTTGCATTGAAATGAATATTTGCATTGAAATGAATATTTGCATTGAAATGAATATTTGCATTGAAATGAATATTTGCATTGAAATGAATATTTGCATTGAAATGAATATTTGCATTGAAATGAATATTTGAATTGCAATGAATATTTGCATTGAAATGTATATTTCAATTGAAATGAATATTGGAATTGAAATAAATATTTGTATTGAAATGAATATTTGCATTGAAATGAACATTTGTATTGAAATGAATATTTGCATTGAAATGAATATTTGAATTGAATTGAATATTTGCATTGAAATGAATATTTGCATTGCAATGAATATTTGAATTGAAATGAATATTTGAATTGAAATGAATATTTGCATTGAAATGAATATTTGCATTGAAATGAATATTTGCATTGAAATGAATATTTGCATTGAAATGAATATTTGAATTGAAAGGAATATTTGCATTGCAATGAATATTTGAATTGAAATGAATATTTGCATTGCAATGAATATTTGAATTGAAATGAATATTTGCATTGAAATGAATATTTGTATTGAAATGAATATTTGCATTGAAATGAATATTTGTATTGAAATGAATATTTGCATTGAAATGAATATTTGCATTGAAATGAATATTTGAATTGAAATGAATATTTGCATTGAAAGGAATATTTGCATTGCAATGAATATTTGCATTGAAATGAATATTTGCTTTGCAATGAATATTTGAATTGAATTGAATATTTGCATTGAAATGAATATTTGTATTGAAATGAATATTTGAATTGAAATGAATATTTGCATTGAAATGAATATTTGCATTGAAATGAATATTTGAATTGAAAGGAATATTTGCATTGCAATGAATATTTGCATTGAAATGAATATTTGCATTGCAATGAATATTTGAATTGAAATGAATATTTGCATTGAAATGAATATTTGTATTGAAATGAATATTTGCATTGAAATGAATATTTGTATTGAAATGAATATTTGCATTGAAATGAATATTTGCATTGAAATGAATATTTGAATTGAAATGAATATTTGCATTGAAAGGAATATTTGCATTGCAATGAATATTTGCATTGAAATGAATATTTGCATTGCAATGAATATTTGAATTGAAATGAATATTTGCATTGAAAGGAATATTTGTATTGAAATGAATATTTGAATTGAAATGAATATTTGCATTGAAATGAATATTTGCATTGAAATGAATATTTGAATTGAATTGAATATTTGCATTGAAATGAATATTTGTATTGAAATGAATATTTGAATTGAAATGAATATTTGCATTGAAATGAATATTTGAATTGAAATGAATATTTGAATTGAAATGAATATTTGCATTGAAATGAATATTTGCATTGAAATGAATATTTGTATTGAAATGAATATTTGAATTGCAATGAATATTTGCATTGAAATATATATTTCAATTGAAATGAATATTGGAATTGAAATGAATATTTGTATTGAAATGAATATTTGCATTGAAATGAACATTTGTATTGAATTGAATATTTGCATTGAAATGAATATTTGCATTGAAATGAATATTTACATTGCAATGAATATTTGCATTGAAATGAATATTTGCATTGAAATGAATATTTGAATTGCAATGAATATTTGAATTGAATTGAATATTTGATTTGCAATGAATATTTGAATTGAAATGAATATTTGAATTGAAATGAATATTTGTATTGAAATGAATATTTGCATTGAAATGAATATTTGCATTGAAATGAATATTTGAATTGAAATGAATATTTGCATTGAAAGGAATATTTGCATTGCAATGAATATTTGAATTGAAATGAATATTTGCATTGAAAGGAATATTTGTATTGAAATGAATATTTGCATTGAAATGAATATTTGAATTGAATTGAATATTTGCATTGAAATGAATATTTGTATTGAAATGAATATTTGAATTGAAATGAATATTTGCATTGAAATGAATATTTGCATTGCAATGAATATTTGAATTGAAATGAATATTTGAATTGAAAGGAATATTTGAATTGAAATGAATATTTGCATTGAAATGAATATTTGCATTGCAATGAATATTTGAATTGAAATGAATATTTGCATTGAAATGAATATTTGTATTGAAATGAATATTTGCATTGAAATGAATATTTGTATTGAAATGAATATTTGCATTGAAATGAATATTTGCATTGAAATGAATATTTGAATTGAAATGAATATTTGCATTGAAAGGAATATTTGCATTGCAATGAATATTTGCATTGAAATGAATATTTGCATTGCAATGAATATTTGAATTGAAATGAATATTTGCATTGAAATGAATATTTGTATTGAAAGGAATATTTGCATTGAAAGGAATATTTGTATTGAAATGAATATTTGAATTGAAATGAATATTTGCATTGAAATGAATATTTGTATTGAAATGAATATTTGAATTGAAATGAATATTTGCATTGAAATGAATATTTGAATTGAATTGAATATTTGCATTGAAATGAATATTTGAATTGAATTGAATATTTGCATTGAAATGAATATTTGTATTGAAATGAATATTTGAATTGAAATGAATATTTGCATTGAAATGAATATTTGAATTGAAATGAATATTTGAATTGAAATGAATATTTGCATTGAAATGAATATTTGCATTGAAATGAATATTTGCATTGAAATGAATATTTGAATTGCAATGAATATTTGCATTGAAATGTATATTTCAATTGAAATGAATATTGGAATTGAAATGAATATTTGTATTGAAATGAATATTTGCATTGAAATGAATATTTACATTGCAATGAATATTTGCATTGAAATGAATATTTGCATTGAAATGAATATTTACATTGCAATGAATATTTGCATTGAAATGAATATTTGCATTGAAATGAATATTTGCATTGAAATGAATATTTGCATTGAAATGAATATTTGCATTGAAATGAATATTTGCATTGAAATGAATATTTGCATTGAAATGAATATTTGCATTGAAATGAATATTTGCATTGAAATGAATATTTGAATTGCAATGAATATTTGCATTGAAATGTATATTTCAATTGAAATGAATATTGGAATTGAAATAAATATTTGTATTGAAATGAATATTTGCATTGAAATGAACATTTGTATTGAAATGAATATTTGCATTGAAATGAATATTTGCATTGAAATGAATATTTACATTGCAATGAATATTTGCATTGAAATGAATATTTGCATTGAAATGAATATTTGCATTGAAATGAATATTTGAATTGAATTGAATATTTGATTTGCAATGAATATTTGAATTGAAATGAATATTTGAATTGAAATGAATATTTGTATTGAAATGAATATTTGCATTGAAATGAATATTTGCATTGAAATGAATATTTGAATTGAAATGAATATTTGCATTGAAAGGAATATTTGCATTGCAATGAATATTTGAATTGAAATGAATATTTGCATTGAAAGGAATATTTGTATTGAAATGAATATTTGCATTGAAATGAATATTTGAATTGAATTGAATATTTGCATTGAAATGAATATTTGTATTGAAATGAATATTTGAATTGAAATGAATATTTGCATTGAAATGAATATTTGCATTGCAATGAATATTTGAATTGAAATGAATATTTGAATTGAAAGGAATATTTGAATTGAAATGAATATTTGCATTGAAATGAATATTTGCATTGCAATGAATATTTGAATTGAAATGAATATTTGCATTGAAATGAATATTTGTATTGAAATGAATATTTGCATTGAAATGAATATTTGTATTGAAATGAATATTTGCATTGAAATGAATATTTGCATTGAAATGAATATTTGAATTGAAATGAATATTTGCATTGAAAGGAATATTTGCATTGCAATGAATATTTGCATTGAAATGAATATTTGCATTGCAATGAATATTTGAATTGAAATGAATATTTGCATTGAAATGAATATTTGTATTGAAAGGAATATTTGCATTGAAAGGAATATTTGTATTGAAATGAATATTTGAATTGAAATGAATATTTGCCTGAAATGAATATTTGTATTGAAATGAATATTTGAATTGAAATGAATATTTGCATTGAAATGAATATTTGAATTGAATTGAATATTTGCATTGAAATGAATATTTGAATTGAATTGAATATTTGCATTGAAATGAATATTTGTATTGAAATGAATATTTGAATTGAAATGAATATTTGCATTGAAATGAATATTTGAATTGAAATGAATATTTGAATTGAAATGAATATTTGCATTGAAATGAATATTTGCATTGAAATGAATATTTGCATTGAAATGAATATTTGAATTGCAATGAATATTTGCATTGAAATGTATATTTCAATTGAAATGAATATTGGAATTGAAATGAATATTTGTATTGAAATGAATATTTGCATTGAAATGTATATTTCAATTGAAATGAATATTGAAATTGAAATAAATATTTGTATTGAAATGAATATTTGCATTGAAATGAACATTTGTATTGAAATGAATATTTGCATTGAAATGAATATTTGCATTGAAATGAATATTTACATTGCAATGAATATTTGCATTGAAATGAATATTTGCATTGAAATGAATATTTGCATTGAAATGAATATTTGTATTGAAATGAATATTTGATTTGCAATGAATATTTGAATTGAAATGAATATTTGAATTGAAATGAATATTTGTATTGAAATGAATATTTGCATTGCAATGAATATTTGAATTGAAATGAATATTTGCATTGAAATGAATATTTGTATTGAAATGAATATTTGCATTGAAATGAATATTTGCATTGAAATGAATATTTGAATTGAAATGAATATTTGCATTGAAAGGTATATTTGCATTGCAATGAATATTTGCATTGAAATGAATATTTGCATTGCAATGAATATTTGAATTGAAATGAATATTTGCATTGAAATGAATATTTGTATTGAAATGAATATTTGCATTGAAAGGAATATTTGTATTGAAATGAATATTTGAATTGAAATGAATATTTGCATTGAAATGAATATTTGAATTGAATTG
Source organism: Euprymna scolopes (assembly GCF_053919585.1). Classification (NCBI taxonomy): domain Eukaryota; kingdom Metazoa; phylum Mollusca; class Cephalopoda; order Sepiida; family Sepiolidae; genus Euprymna; species Euprymna scolopes. Next base: position 63,745,094 of record NC_136510.1, read on the forward strand.
ACTATTTGCATTGAAATGAATATTTGTATTGAAATGAATATTTGAATTGAAATGAATATTTGCATTGAAATGAATATTTGAATTGAAATGAATATTTGAATTGAAATGAATATTTGCATTGAAATGAATATTTGCATTGAAATGAATATTTGCATTGAAATGAATATTTGAATTGCAATGAATATTTGCATTGAAATGTATATTTCAATTGAAATGAATATTGGAATTGAAATGAATATTTGTATTGAAATGAATATTTGCATTGAAATGAATATTTACATTGCAATGAATATTTGCATTGAAATGAATATTTGCATTGAAATGAATATTTACATTGCAATGAATATTTGCATTGAAATGAATATTTGCATTGAAATGAATATTTGAATTGAAATGAATATTTGCATTGAAATGAATATTTACATTGAAATGAATATTTGAATTGAAATGAATATTTGCATTGAAATGAATATTTGCATTGAAATGAATATTTTCATTGAAATGAATATTTGCATTGAAATGAATATTTTCATTGAAATGAATATTTGCATTGAAATGAATATTTTCATTGAAATGAATATTTGCATTGAAATGAATATTTTCAGTGAAATGAATATCTGTATTGAAATGAATATTTGCATTGAAATGAATATTTGCATTGAAATGAATATTTTCATTGAAATGAATATTTGCATTGAAATGAATATTTGCATTGCAATGAATATTTTCATTGAAATGAATATCTGTATTGAAATGAATATTTGCATTGAAATGAATATTTGCATTGAAATGAATATTTACATTGAAATGAATATTTGAATTGAAATGAATATTTGCATTGAAATGAATATTTTCATTGAAATGAATATTTGAATTGAAATGAATATTTGCATTGAAATGAATATTTACATTGAAATGAATATTTGCATTGAAATGAATATTTACATTGAAATGAATATTTGAATTGAAATGAATATTTGCATTGAAATGAATATTTGCATTGAAATGAATATTTGAATTGAAATGAATATTTGCATTGAAATGAATATTTACATTGAAATGAATATTTGAATTGAAATGAATATTTGCATTGAAATGAATATTTGCATTGAAATGAATATTTTCATTGAAATGAATATTTGCATTGAAATGAATATTTTCATTGAAATGAATATTTGCATTGAAATGAATATTTTCATTGAAATGAATATTTGCATTGAAATGAATATTTTCATTGAATAGAATATCTGTATTGAAATGAATATTTGCATTGAAATGAATATTTGCATTGAAATGAATATTTTCATTGAAATGAATATTTGCATTGAAATGAATATTTGCATTGAAATGAATATTTTCATTGAAATGAATATTTTCATTGAAATGAATATTTGCATTGCAATGAATATTTTCATTGAAATGAATATCTGTATTGAAATGAATATTTGCATTGAAATGAATATTTGCATTGAAATGAATATTTACATTGAAATGAATATTTGAATTGAAATGAATATTTGCATTGAAATGAATATTTGAATTGAAATGAATATTTGAATTGAAATGAATATTTGCATTGAAATGAATATTTGCATTGAAATGAATATTTGCATTGAAATGAATATTTGAATTGCAATGAATATTTGCATTGAAATGTATATTTCAATTGAAATGAATATTGGAATTGAAATGAATATTTGTATTGAAATGAATATTTGCATTGAAATGAATATTTACATTGCAATGAATATTTGCATTGAAATGAATATTTGCATTGAAATGAATATTTACATTGCAATGAATATTTGCATTGAAATGAATATTTGCATTGAAATGAATATTTGCATTGAAATGAATATTTGCATTGAAATGAATATTTGCATTGAAATGAATATTTGCATTGAAATGAATATTTGCATTGAAATGAATATTTGCATTGAAATGAATATTTGCATTGAAATGAATATTTGAATTGCAATGAATATTTGCATTGAAATGTATATTTCAATTGAAATGAATATTGGAATTGAAATGAATATTTGTATTGAAATGAATATTTGCATTGAAATGAACATTTGTATTGAAATGAATATTTGCATTGAAATGAATATTTGCATTGAAATGAATATTTAAATTGCAATGAATATTTGCATTGAAATGAATATTTGCATTGAAATGAATATTTGAATTGAAATGAATATTTGAATTGAATTGAATATTTGATTTGCAATGAATATTTGCATTGAAATGAATATTTGCATTGAAATGAATATTTGAATTGAAATGAATATTTGAATTGAAATGAATATTTGCATTGAAATGAATATTTGAATTGAAATGAATATTTGCATTGAAATGAATATTTGCATTGAAATGAATATTTGAATTGAAATGAATATTTGCATTGAAATGAATATTTGTATTGAAATGAATATTTGCATTGAAATGAATATTTGCATTGAAATGAATATTTGAATTGAAATGAATATTTGCATTGAAAGGAATATTTGCATTGCAATGAATATTTGCATTGAAATGAATATTTGCATTGAAAGGAATATTTGTATTGAAATGAATATTTGCATTGAAATGAATATTTGAATTGAATTGAATATTTGCATTGAAATGAATATTTGTATTGAAATGAATATTTGAATTGAAATGAATATTTGCATTGAAATGAATATTTGCATTGCAATGAATATTTGAATTGAAAGGAATATTTGAATTGAAATGAATATTGGCATTGAAATGAATATTTGCACTGAAATGAATATTTGCATTGCAATGAATATTTTCATTGAAATGAATATCTGTATTGAAATGAATATTTGCATTGAAATGAATATTTGCATTGAAATGAATATTTACATTGAAATGAATATTTGAATTGAAATGAATATTTGCATTGAAATGAATATTTTCATTGAAATGAATATTTGAATTGAAATGAATATTTGCATTGAAATGAATATTTACATTGAAATGAATATTTGCATTGAAATGAATATTTACATTGAAATGAATATTTGAATTGAAATGAATATTTGCATTGAAATGAATATTTGCATTGAAATGAATATTTGAATTGAAATGAATATTTGCATTGAAATGAATATTTACATTGAAATGAATATTTGAATTGAAATGAATATTTGCATTGAAATGAATATTTGCATTGAAATGAATATTTTCATTGAAATGAATATTTGCATTGAAATGAATATTTTCATTGAAATGAATATTTGCATTGAAATGAATATTTTCATTGAAATGAATATTTGCATTGAAATGAATATTTTCATTGAAATGAATATCTGTATTGAAATGAATATTTGCATTGAAATGAATATTTTCATTGAAATGAATATTTGCATTGAAATGAATATTTGCATTGAAATGAATATTTTCATTGAAATGAATATTTTCATTGAAATGAATATTTGCATTGCAATGAATATTTTCATTGAAATGAATATCTGTATTGAAATGAATATTTGCATTGAAATGAATATTTAAATTGCAATGAATATTTGCATTGAAATGAATATTTGCATTGAAATGAATATTTGAATTGAAATGAATATTTGAATTGAATTGAATATTTGATTTGCAATGAATATTTGCATTGAAATGAATATTTGCATTGAAATGAATATTTGAATTTAAATGAATATTTGAATTGAAATGAATATTTGCATTGAAATGAATATTTGAATTGAAATGAATATTTGCATTGAAAGGAATATTTGTATTGAAATGAATATTTGAATTGAAATGAATATTTGCATTGAAATGAATATTTGTATTGAAATGAATATTTGCATTGAAATGAATATTTGCATTGAAATGAATATTTGAATTGAAATGAATATTTGCATTGAAAGGAATATTTGCATTGCAATGAATATTTGCATTGAAATGAATATTTGCATTGAAAGGAATATTTGTATTGAAATGAATATTTGCATTGAAATGAATATTTGAATTGAATTGAATATTTGCATTGAAATGAATATTTGCATTGAAATGAATATTTGAATTGAAATGAATATTTGCATTGAAATGAATATTTGTATTGAAATGAATATTTGCATTGAAATGAATATTTGCATTGAAATGAATATTTGAATTGAAATGAATATTTGCATTGAAAGGAATATTTGCATTGCAATGAATATTTGCATTGAAATGAATATTTGCATTGAAAGGAATATTTGTATTGAAATGAATATTTGCATTGAAATGAATATTTGAATTGAATTGAATATTTGCATTGAAATGAATATTTGTATTGAAATGAATATTTGAATTGAAATGAATATTTGCATTGAAATGAATATTTGCATTGCAATGAATATTTGAATTGAAAGGAATATTTGAATTGAAATGAATATTGGCATTGAAATGAATATTTGCATTGAAATGAATATTTGCATTGCAATGAATATTTTCATTGAAATGAATATCTGTATTGAAATGAATATTTGCATTGAAATGAATATTTGCATTGAAATGAATATTTACATTGAAATGAATATTTGAATTGAAATGAATATTTGCATTGAAATGAATATTTTCATTGAAATGAATATTTGAATTGAAATGAATATTTGCATTGAAATGAATATTTACATTGAAATGAATATTTGCATTGAAATGAATATTTACATTGAAATGAATATTTGAATTGAAATGAATATTTGCATTGAAATGAATATTTGCATTGAAATGAATATTTGAATTGAAATGAATATTTGCATTGAAATGAATATTTACATTGAAATGAATATTTGAATTGAAATGAATATTTGCATTGAAATGAATATTTGCATTGAAATGAATATTTTCATTGAAATGAATATTTGCATTGAAATGAATATTTTCATTGAAATGAATATTTGCATTGAAATGAATATTTTCATTGAAATGAATATTTGCATTGAAATGAATATTTTCATTGAAATGAATATCTGTATTGAAATGAATATTTGCATTGAAATGAATATTTTCATTGAAATGAATATTTGCATTGAAATGAATATTTGCATTGAAATGAATATTTTCATTGAAATGAATATTTTCATTGAAATGAATATTTGCATTGCAATGAATATTTTCATTGAAATGAATATCTGTATTGAAATGAATATTTGCATTGAAATGAATATTTAAATTGCAATGAATATTTGCATTGAAATGAATATTTGCATTGAAATGAATATTTGAATTGAAATGAATATTTGAATTGAATTGAATATTTGATTTGCAATGAATATTTGCATTGAAATGAATATTTGCATTGAAATGAATATTTGAATTTAAATGAATATTTGAATTGAAATGAATATTTGCATTGAAATGAATATTTGAATTGAAATGAATATTTGCATTGAAAGGAATATTTGTATTGAAATGAATATTTGAATTGAAATGAATATTTGCATTGAAATGAATATTTGTATTGAAATGAATATTTGCATTGAAATGAATATTTGCATTGAAATGAATATTTGAATTGAAATGAATATTTGCATTGAAAGGAATATTTGCATTGCAATGAATATTTGCATTGAAATGAATATTTGCATTGAAAGGAATATTTGTATTGAAATGAATATTTGCATTGAAATGAATATTTGAATTGAATTGAATATTTGCATTGAAATGAATATTTGTATTGAAATGAATATTTGAATTGAAATGAATATTTGCATTGAAATGAATATTTGCATTGCAATGAATATTTGAATTGAAAGGAATATTTGAATTGAAATGAATATTTGCATTGAAATGAATATTTGCATTGAAATGAATATTTGCATTGCAATGAATATTTTCATTGAAATGAATATCTGTATTGAAATGAATATTTGCATTGAAATGAATATTTGCATTGAAATGAATATTTACATTGAAATGAATATTTGAATTGAAATAAATATTTGCATTGAAATCAATATTTTCATTGAAATGAATATTTGAATTGAAATGAATATTTGCATTGAAATGAATATTTACATTGAAATGAATATTTGCATTGAAATGAATATTTACATTGAAATGAATATTTGAATTGAAATGAATATTTGCATTGAAATGAATATTTGCATTGAAATGAATATTTGAATTGAAATGAATATTTGCATTGAAATGAATATTTACATTGAAATGAATATTTGAATTGAAATGAATATTTGCATTGAAATGAATATTTGCATTGAAATGAATATTTTCATTGAAATGAATATTTGCATTGAAATGAATATTTTCATTGAAATGAATATTTGCATTGAAATGAATATTTTCATTGAAATGAATATTTGCATTGAAATGAATATTTTCATTGAAATGAATATCTGTATTGAAATGAATATTTGCATTGAAATGAATATTTTCATTGAAAGGAATATTTGCATTGAAATGAATATTTGCATTGAAATGAATATTTTCATTGAAATGAATATTTTCATTGAAATGAATATTTGCATTGCAATGAATATTTTCATTGAAATGAATATCTGTATTGAAATGAATATTTGCATTGAAATGAATATTTGCATTGAAATGAATATTTACATTGAAATGAATATTTGAATTGAAATGAATATTTGCATTGAAATGAATATTTGAATTGAAATGAATATTTGCATTGAAATGAATATTTGCATTGAAATGAATATTTGCATTGAAATGAATATTTGCATTGAAATGAATATTTGAATTGCAATGAATATTTGCATTGAAATGTATATTTCAATTGAAATGAATATTGGAATTGAAATGAATATTTGTATTGAAATGAATATTTGCATTGAAATGAATATTTACATTGCAATGAATATTTGCATTGAAATGAATATTTGCATTGAAATGAATATTTACATTGCAATGAATATTTGCATTGAAATGAATATTTGCATTGAAATGAATATTTGCATTGAAATGAATATTTGCATTGAAATGAATATTTGCATTGAAATGAATATTTGCATTGAAATGAATATTTGCACTGCAATGAATATTTGAATTGCAATGAATATTTGCATTGAAATGAATATTTGCATTGAAATGAATATTTGCATTGAAATGAATATTTGAATTGAAATGAATATTTGAATTGCAATTAATATTTGCATTGAAATGAATATTTGCATTGAAATGAATATTTGAATTGCAATGAATATTTGCATTGAAATGTATATTTCAATTGAAATGAATATTGGAATTGAAATGAATATTTGTATTGAAATGAATATTTGCATTGAAATGAACATTTGTATTGAAATGAATATTTGCATTGAAATGAATATTTGCATTGAAATGAATATTTACATTGCAATGAATATTTGCATTGAAATGAATATTTGCATTGAAATGAATATTTGAATTGCAATGAATATTTGAATTGAATTGAATATTTGATTTGCAATGAATATTTGCATTGAAATGAATATTTGCATTGAAATGAATATTTGAATTGAAATGAATATTTGAATTGAAATGAATATTTGCATTGAAATGAATATTTGAATTGAAATGAATATTTGCATTGAAATGAATATTTGCATTGAAATGAATATTTGCATTGAAATGAATATTTGCATTGAAATGAATATTTGAATTGAAATGAATATTTGCATTGAATTGAATATTTGATTTGCAATGAATATTTGCATTGAAATGAATATTTGCATTGAAATGAATATTTGCATTGAAATGAATATTTGAATTGAAATGAATATTTGAATTGCAATTAATATTTGCATTGAAATGAATATTTGCATTGAAATGAATATTTGAATTGCAATGAATATTTGCATTGAAATGTATATTTCAATTGAAATGAATATTGGAATTGAAATGAATATTTGTATTGAAATGAATATTTGCATTGAAATGAACATTTGTATTGAAATGAATATTTGCATTGAAATGAATATTTGCATTGAAATGAATATTTACATTGCAATGAATATTTGCATTGAAATGAATATTTGCATTGAAATGAATATTTGAATTGCAATGAATATTTGAATTGAATTGAATATTTGATTTGCAATGAATATTTGCATTGAAATGAATATTTGCATTGAAATGAATATTTGAATTGAAATGAATATTTGCATTGAAATGAATATTTGCATTGAAATGAATATTTGATTTGAAATGAATATTTGCATTGAAAGGAATATTTGTATTGAAATGAATATTTGCATTGAAATGAATATTTGCATTGAAATGAATATTTGTATTGAAATGAATATTTGCATTGAAATGAATATTTGCATTGAAATGAATATTTGAATTGAAATGAATATTTGCATTGAAAGGAATATTTGCATTGCAATGAATATTTGAATTGAAATGAATATTTGCATTGAAAGGAATATTTGTATTGAAATGAATATTTGCATTGAAATGAATATTTGCATTGAATTGAATATTTGCATTGAAATGAATATTTGTATTGAAATGAATATTTGAATTGAAATGAATATTTGCATTGAAATGAATATTTGCATTGCAATGAATATTTGAATTGAAAGGAATATTTGAATTGAAATGAATATTTGCATTGAAATGAATATTTGCATTGCAATGAATATTTACATTGAAATGAATATTTGCATTGAAATGAATATTTGTATTGAAATGAATATTTGCATTGAAATGAATATTTGTATTGAAATGAATATTTGCGTTGAAATGAATATTTGCATTGAAATGAATATTTGAATTGAAATGAATATTTGCATTGAAAGGTATATTTGCATTGCAATGAATATTTGCATTGAAATGAATATTTGCATTGCAATGAATATTTGAATTGAAATGAATATTTGCATTGAAATGAATATTTGTATTGAAAGGAATATTTGCATTGAAAGGAATATTTGTATTGAAATGAATATTTGAATTGAAATGAATATTTGCATTGAAATGAATATTTGAATTGAATTGAATATTTGCATTGAAATGAATATTTGTATTGAAATAAATATTTGAATTGAAATGAATATTTGCATTGAAATGAATATTTGAATTGAAATGAATATTTGAATTGAAATGAATATTTGCATTGAAATGAATATTTGCATTGAAATGAATATTTGCATTGAAATGAATATTTGAATTGCAATGAATATTTGCATTGAAATGTATATTTCAATTGAAATGAATATTTGCATTGAAATGAATATTTGCATTGCAATGAATATTTACATTGAAATGAATATTTGCATTGCAATGAATATTTGAATTGAAAGGAATATTTGAATTGAAATGAATATTTGCATTGAAATGAATATTTGTATTGAAATGAATATTTGCGTTGAAATGAATATTTGCATTGAAATGAATATTTGAATTGAAATGAATATTTGCATTGAAAGGTATATTTGCATTGCAATGAATATTTGCATTGAAATGAATATTTGCATTGCAATGAATATTTGAATTGAAATGAATATTTGCATTGAAATGAATATTTGTATTGAAAGGAATATTTGCATTGAAAGGAATATTTGTATTGAAATGAATATTTGAATTGAAATGAATATTTGCATTGAAATGAATATTTGAATTGAATTGAATATTTGCATTGAAATGAATATTTGTATTGAAATAAATATTTGAATTGAAATGAATATTTGCATTGAAATGAATATTTGAATTGAAATGAATATTTGAATTGAAATGAATATTTGCATTGAAATGAATATTTGCATTGAAATGAATATTTGCATTGCAATGAATATTTGAATTGCAATGAATATTTGAATTGAAATGAATAGTTCAATTGAAATGAACATTTGAATTGCAATGAATATTTGAAGTGAAATGAACATTTGAATTGCAATGAATATTTGAATTGCAGTGAATATTTGAATTGCAATGAATATTTGAATTGCAATGAATATTTGTATTGCACTGAATATTTGTATTGCAATGAATATTTGAATTGCAATGAATATTTGAATTGAAATGAATATTTGAATTGCAATGAATATTTGAATTGCAATGAATATTTGAATTGCAATGAATATTTGTATTGCAATGTATATTTGAATTGAAATGTATATTTGAATTGCAATGTATATTTGTATTGCAATGAATATTTGAATTGCAATGAATATTTGTATTGCAATGAATATTTGTATTGCAATGAATATTTATATTGCAATGTATATTTGAATTGCAATGTATATTTGAATTGCAATATATATTTGAATTGCAATGAATATTTGTATTGGAATGTATATTTCAATTGCAATGAATATTTGTATTGCAATGAATATTTGAATTGCAATGAATATTTGCATTGCAATGAATATTTGAATTGAAATGTATATTTGAATTGAAATAAATATTTGAATTACAATGAATATTTGAATTGAAATGAATATTTGAATTGCAATATTTGTATTGCAATGTATATTTGAATTGAAATGTTTATTTGAATTGCAATGAATATTTTTATTGCAATGAATATTTGTATTGCAATGTATATTTGAATTGCAATGAATATTTGAATTGCAATGAATATTTGAATTGCAATGTATATTTGAATTGCAATGTATATTTGAATTGCAATGAATATTTGTATTGCAATGAATATTTGAATTGAAATGAATATTTGCATTGCAATGAATATTTGCATTGAAATGAATATTTACATTGAAATGAATATTTGCATTGCAATGAATATTTGCATTTCAATGAATATTTGCATTGAAATGAATATTTGCATTGAAATGAATATTTGAATTGCAATGAATATTTGAATTGCAATGAATATTTGAATTGCAATGAATATTTGCATTGAAATGAATATTTGCATACCAATGAATATTTGAATTGCAATGAATATTTGATTTTGCAATGTATATTTGAATTGCAATGAATATTTGTATTGAAATGAATATTTGAATTGCAATGAATATTTGAATTGCAATGAATATTTGAATTGCAATGAATATTTGAATTGCAATGAATATTTGCATTGAAATGAATATTTGAATTGCAATGAATATTTGAATTGCAATGAATATTTGAATTGCAATGAATATTTTAATTGAAATGAATATTTGCATTGCAATGTATATTTGACTTGCAATGAATATTGGAATTGCAATGAATATTTGCATTGCAATGTATATTGGAATTTAAATGAATATTTGAATTGCAATGAATATTTGCATTGCAATGAATATTTGAATTGCAATGAATATTTGAATTGCAATGAATATTTGCATAGCAATGAATATTTGAATTGCAATGACTATTTGCATTGCAATGAATATTTGACTTGCAATGAATATTTGCATTGAAATTAATATTTGAATTGCAATGAATATTTGAATTAAAATGAATATTTTTATTGAAATGAATATTTGCATTGAAATGAACATTTGTATTGAAATGAATATTTGAATTTAAATGAGTGTTTGAATTGCAATGAATATTTGAATTGCAATTAATATTTGAATTGCAATGAATATTTGAATTGCAATGAATATTTGTATTGCAATGTATATTTGAATTGAAATGTATATTTGAATTGCAATGTATATTTGTATTGCAATGAATATTTGAATTGCAATGAATATTTGTATTGCAATGAATATTTTTATTGCAATGAATATTTATATTGCATGTATATTTGAATTGCAATGTATATTTGAATTGCAATATATATTTGAATTGCAATTAATATTTGTATTGCAATGTATATTTGAATTGCAATGAATATTTGTATTGCAATGAATATTTGAATTGCAATGAATATTTGCATTGCAATGAATATTTGAATTGAAATGTATATTTGAATTGAAATAAATATTTGAATTACAATGAATATTTGAATTGAAATGAATATTTGAATTGCAATATTTGTATTGCGATGTATATTTGAATTGAAATGTTTATTTGAATTGCAATGAATATTTTTATTGCAATGAATATTTGTATTGCAATGTATATTTGAATTGCAATGAATATTTGAATTGCAATGTATATTTGAATTGCAATGTATATTTGAATTGCAATGAATATTTGTATTGCAATGAATATTTGAATTGAAATGAATATTTGCATTGCAATGAATATTTGCATTGAAATGAATATTTACATTGAAATGAATATTTGCATTGCAATGAATATTTGCATTTCAATGAATATTTGGATTGAAATGAATATTTGCATTGAAATGAATATTTGCATTGAAATGAATATTTGAATTGCAATGAATATTTGAATTGCAATGAATATTTGAATTGCAATGAATATTTGTATTGAAATGAATATTTCACTTGCAATGAATATTTGAATTGCAATGAATATTTGCATTGAAATGTATATTTGAATTGCAATGAATATTTTAATTGCAATGAATATTTGAATTGAAATGAATATTTGAATTGAAATGAACATTTGCATTGCAATGAATACTTGTATCGAAATGAATATTTGTATTGAAATGAATATTTGCATTTAAATGTATATTTGAATTGCAATGAATATTTGAATTGCAATGAATATTTGAATTGAAATGAATATTTGAATTGAAATGAATATTAGCATTGAAATGAATATTTGTATTGAAATGAATATTTGAATTGCAATGAATATTTGAATTGCAATGAATATTTGAATTGAAATGAACATTTAATTGCAATGAATATTTGAATTGCAATGAATATTTGAATTGAACTGAATATTTGAATTGCAATGAATATTTGAATTGCAATGAACATTTGAATTGCAATGAATATTTGAATTTCAATGTATATTTGAATTTCAATGAATACTTGAATTGCAATGAGTATTTGAATTGCAATGAATATTTGAATTGCAATGAATATTTGAATTGCAATGAATATTTGAATTGAAATGAATATTTGAATTGCAATGAATATTTGAATTTCAATGTATATTTGAACTTCAATGAATACTTGAATTGCAATGAGTATTTGAATTGCAATGAATATTTGAATTGCAATGAATATTTGTATTGCAATGAATATTTGTATTGCAATGTATATTTGAATTGCAATGTATATTTGAATTGCAATGAATATTTGAATTGCAATGAATATTTGAATTGAAATGAATATTTGTATTGAAATGAATATTTGCATTTAAATGTATATTTGTATCGCAATGAATATTTTAATTGCAATGAATATTTGAATTGCAATGAATATTTACATTGAAATGAACATTTGAATTGCAATGAATATTTGAATTGCAATGAATATTTGAATTGAACTGAATATTTGAATTGCAATGAATATTTGAATTGCAATGAACATTTGAATTGCAATGAATATTTGAATTGAAATGAATATTTGCATTGCAATGAATATTTGCATTGAAATGAATATTTACATTGAAATGAATATTTGCATTGCAATGAATATTTGCATTTCAATGAATATTTGCATTGAAATGAATATTTGCATTGAAATGAATATTTGCATTGAAATGAATATTTGAATTGCAATGAATATTTGAATTGCAATGAATATTTGAATTGCAATGAATATTTGTATTGAAATGAATATTTCAATTGCAATGAATATTTGAATTGCAATGAATATTTGCATTGAAATGTATATTTGAATTGAAATGAATTTTTGCATTGCAATGTATATTTGAATTGCAATGAATATTTGAATTGCAATGAATATTTGCATTGCAATGAATATTTGACTTGCAATGAATATTTGCATTGCAATGTATATTTGACTTGCAATGAATATTGGAATTGCAATGAATATTTGCATTGCAATGTATATTTGAATTGAAATGAATATTTGAATTGAAATGAATATTTGCATTGAAATGAATATTTGAATTGCAATGAATATTTGAATTGAAATGAATATTTTTATTGAAATGAATATTTGAATTGAAATGAACATTTGTATTGAAATGAATATTTGAATTTAAATAAGTGTTTGAATTGCAATGAATATTTGAATTGCAATTAATATTTGAATTGCAATGAATATTTGAATTGCAATGAATATTTGAATTGAAATTAATATTTGATTTGAAATGAATATTTGAATTGAAATGAATATTTGTATTGAAATGAATATTTGCATTGAAATGAACATTTGTATTGAAATGAATATTTGAATTGCAATGAATATTTGAATTGAAATGAATATTTGCATTGAAATGAATATTTGCATTGAAATGAATATTTGAATTGAAATGAATATTTGCATTGAAAGGAATATTTGCATTGCAATGAATATTTGCATTGAAATGAATATTTGAATTGAAATGAATATTTGAATTGAAATGAATATTTGTATTGAAATGAACATTTGAATTGCAATGAATATTTGCATTGCAATGAGTATTTGCATTGAAATGTATATTTCAATTGAAATGAATATTGGAATTGAAATGAATATTTGTATTGAAATGAATATTTGCATTGAAATGAACATTTGTATTGAAATGAACATTTGAATTGAAATAAATATTTGAATTGCAATGAATATTTGCGTTGAAATGAATATTTGAATTGCAATGAATATTTGAATTGCAATGAATATTTGAATTGAAATGAATATTAGCATTGAAATGAATATTTGAATTGAAATGAATATTAGCATTGAAATAAATATTTGTATTGAAATGAATATTTGAATTGCAATGAATATTTTAATTGCAATGAATATTTGAATTGAAATGAATATTTGAATTGAAATGAACATTTGCATTGCAATGAATACTTGCATCGAAATGAATATTTGTATTGAAATGAATATTTGCATTTAAATGTATATTTGAATTGCAATGAATATTTGAATTGCAATGAATATTTGAATTGAAATGAATATTTGAATTGAAATGAATATTAGCATTGAAATGAATATTTGTATTGAAATGAATATTTGAATTGCAATGAATATTTGAATTGCAATGAATATTTGAATTGAAATGAACATTTGAATTGCAATGAATATTTGAATTGCAATGAATATTTGAATTGAACTGAATATTTGAATTGCAATGAATATTTGAATTGCAATGAACATTTGAATTGCAATGAATATTTGAATTTCAATGTATATTTGAATTTCAATGAATACTTGAATTGCAATGAGTATTTGAATTGCAATGAATATTTGAATTGCAATGAATATTTGAATTGCAATGAATATTTGAATTGAAATGAATATTTGAATTGCAATGAATATTTGAATTTCAATGTATATTTGAATTTCATTGAATACTTGAATTGCAATGAGTATTTGAATTGCAATGAATATTTGAATTGCAATGAATATTTGTATTGCAATGAATATTTGTATTGCAATGTATATTTGAATTGCAATGTATATTTGAATTGCAATGAATATTTGAATTGCAATGAATATTTGAATTGAAATGAATATTTGTATTGAAATGAATATTTGCATTAAAATGTATATTTGTATCGCAATGAATATTTTAATTGCAATGAATATTTGAATTGCAATGAATATTTGAATTGAAATGAACATTTGAATTGCAATGAATATTTGAATTGCAATGAATATTTGAATTGAACTGAATATTTGAATTGCAATGAATATTTGAATTGCAATGAACATTTGAATTGCAATGAATATTTGAATTTCAATGTATATTTGAATTTCAATGAATACATGAATTGCAATGAGTATTTGAATTGCAATGAATATTTGAATTGCAATGAATATTTGAATTGCAATGAATATTTGAATTGAAATGAATATTTGAATTGCAATGAATATTTGAATTTCAATGTATATTTGAATTTCAATGAATACTTGAATTGCAATGAGTATTTGAATTGCAATGAATATTTGAATTGCAATGAATATTTGTATTGCAATGAATATTTGTATTGCAATGTATATTTGAATTGCAATGTATATTTGAATTGCAATGAATATTTGTATTGCAATGAATATTTGAATTGAAATGAATATTTGAATTGAAATGAATATTTGCATTGCAATGAATATTTGCATTGAAATGAATATTTACATTGAAATGAATATTTGCATTGCAATGAATATTTGCATTTCAATGAATATTTGCATTGACATTAATATTTGCATTGAAATGAATATTTGAATTGCAATGAATATTTTAATTGCAATGAATATTTGAATTGAAATGAATATTTGTATTGAAATGAACATTTGAATTGCAATGAATATTTGCATTGCAATGAATATTTGCATTGCAATGAGTATTTGCATTGAAATGTATATTTCAATTGAAATGAATATTGGAATTGAAATGAATATTTGTATTGAAATGAATATTTGCATTGAAATGAACATTTGTATTGAAATGAACATTTGAATTGAAATAAATATTTGAATTGCAATGAATATTTGCGTTGAAATGAATATTTGAATTGCAATGAATATTTGAATTGCAATGAATATTTGAATTGAAATGAATATTAGCATTGAAATGAATATTTGAATTGAAATGAATATTAGCATTGAAATAAATATTTGTATTGAAATGAATATTTGAATTGCAATGAATATTTTAATTGCAATGAATATTTGAATTGAAATGAATATTTGAATTGAAATGAACATTTGCATTGCAATGAATACTTGCATCGAAATGAATATTTGTATTGAAATGAATATTTGCATTTAAATGTATATTTGAATTGCAATGAATATTTGAATTGCAATGAATATTTGAATTGAAATGAATATTTGAATTGAAATGAATATTAGCATTGAAATGAATATTTGTATTGAAATGAATATTTGAATTGCAATGAATATTTGAATTGCAATGAATATTTGAATTGAAATGAACATTTGAATTGCAATGAATATTTGAATTGCAATGAATATTTGAATTGAACTGAATATTTGAATTGCAATGAATATTTGAATTGCAATGAACATTTGAATTGCAATGAATATTTGAATTTCAATGTATATTTGAATTTCAATGAATACTTGAATTGCAATGAGTATTTGAATTGCAATGAATATTTGAATTGCAATGAATATTTGAATTGCAATGAATATTTGAATTGAAATGAATATTTGAATTGCAATGAATATTTGAATTTCAATGTATATTTGAATTTCAATGAATACTTGAATTGCAATGAGTATTTGAATTGCAATGAATATTTGAATTGCAATGAATATTTGTATTGCAATGAATATTTGTATTGCAATGTATATTTGAATTGCAATGTATATTTGAATTGCAATGAATATTTGAATTGCAATGAATATTTGAATTGAAATGAATATTTGTATTGTAATGAATATTTGCATTTAAATGTATATTTGTATCGCAATGAATATTTTAATTGCAATGAATATTTGAATTGCAATGAATATTTGAATTGAAATGAACATTTGAATTGCAATGAATATTTGAATTGCAATGAATATTTGAATTGAACTGAATATTTGAATTGCAATGAATATTTGAATTGCAATGAACATTTGAATTGCAATGAATATTTGAATTTCAATGTATATTTGAATTTCAATGAATACATGAATTGCAATGAGTATTTGAATTGCAATGAATATTTGAATTGCAATGAATATTTGAATTGCAATTAATATTTGAATTGAAATGAATATTTGAATTGCAATGAATATTTGAATTTCAATGTATATTTGAATTTCAATGAATACTTGAATTGCAATGAGTATTTGAATTGCAATGAATATTTGAATTGCAATGAATATTTGTATTGCAATGAATATTTGTATTGCAATGTATATTTGAATTGCAATGTATATTTGAATTGCAATGAATATTTGTATTGCAATGAATATTTGAATTGAAATGAATATTTGAATTGAAATGAATATTTGCATTGCAATGAATATTTGCATTGAAATGAATATTTACATTGAAATGAATATTTGCATTGCAATGAATATTTGCATTTCAATGAATATTTGCATAGACATTAATATTTGCATTGAAATGAATATTTGAATTGCAATGAATATTTTAATTGCAATGAATATTTGAATTGAAATGAATATTTGAATTGAAATGAACATTTGCATTGCAATGAATACTTGCATCGAAATGAATATTTGTATTGAAATGAATATTTGCATTTAAATGTATATTTGTATCGCAATGAATATTTTAATTGCAATGAATATTTGAATTGCAATGAATATTTGAATTGAAATGAACATTTGAATTGCAATGAATATTTGAATTGCAATGAATATTTGAATTGAACTGAACATTTGAATTGCAATGAATATTTGAATTTCAATGTATGTTTGAATTTCAATGAATACTTGAATTGCAATGAGTATTTGAATTGCAATGAATATTTGAATTGCAATGAATATTTGAATTGCAATGAATATTTGAATTGCAATGAATATTTGAATTGCAATGAATATTTGAATTGCAATGAATATTTGAATTGCAATGTATATTTGAATTGAAATGAATATTTGAATTGCAATGAATATTTGAATTGAAATTAATATTTGAATTGCAATGAATATTTGAATTGCAATGAATATTTGAATTGCAATGAATATTTGAATTGAAATGAATATTTGAATTGCAATGAATATTTGAATTGCAATGTATATTTGAATTGAAATGAATATTTGAATTGCAATGAATATTTGTATTGCAATGAATATTTGAATTGAAATGAATATTTGAGTTGCAATCTAAATTTGAATTTCAATTTATATTTGAATTTCAATGAATACTTGAATTGCAATGAGTATTTGAATTGCAATGAATATTTGAATTGCAATGAATATTTGAATTGAAATGAATATTTGAATTGAAATGAATATTTGAATTCCAATGAATATTTGCATTGAAATGAATATTTACATTGAAATGAATGTTTGCATCGCAATGAATATTTGCATTTCAATGAATATTTGCATTGACATTAATATTTGCATTGAAATGAATATTTGAATTGCAATGAATATTTGAATTGCAATGAATATTTGAATTGCAATGAATATTTGAATTGAAATGAATATTTGCATTGCAATGAATATTTGAATTGCAATGAATATTTATATTGCAATGAATATTTGTATTGCAATGTATATTTGAATTGAAATGTATATTTGCATTGCAATGAATATTTGAATTGAAATGAATATTTGAATTGCAATGAATATTTGAATTGCAATGAATATTTGAATTGCAATGAATATTTGTATTGCAATGTATATTTGAATTGAAATGTATATTTGAATTGCAATGTATATTTGTATTGCAATGTACATTTGTATGGCAATGTATATTTGAATTGCAATGAATATTTGTATTGCAATGAATATTTGTATTGCAATGAATATTCGTATTGCAATGAATATTTGTATTGCAATGAATATTTGTATTGCAATGTATATTTGAATTGAAATGTATATTTGCATTGCAATGAATATTTGAATTGAAATGAATATTTGAATTGCAATGAATATTTGAATTGCAATGAATATTTGAATTGCAATGAATATTTGTATTGCAATGTATATTTGAATTGAAATGTATATTTGAATTGCAATGTATATTTGTATTGCAATGTACATTTGTATGGCAATGTATATTTGAATTGCAATGAATATTTGTATTGCAATGAATATTTGTATTGCAATGAATATTCGTATTGCAATGAATATTTGTATTGCAATGAATATTTGTATTGCAATGTATATTTGAATTGCAATGTATATTTGAATTGCAATGAATATTTGTATTGGAATGAATATTTGAATTGCAATGAATATTTGTATTGCAATGAATATTTGTATTGCAATGAATATTTGTATTGCAATGTATATTTGAATTGCAATGTATATTTGAATTGCAATATATATTTGAATTGCAATGAATATTTGTATTGCAATGTATATTTGAATTGCAATTAATATTTGTATTGCAATGAATATTTGAATTGCAATGAATATTTGCATTGCAATGAATATTTGAATTGAAATGTATATTTGAATTGAAATAAATATTTGCATTGCAATGAATATTTGAATTGAAATGAATATTTGAATTGCAATATTTGTATTGCAATGTATATTTGACTTGAAATGTTTATTTGAAAGGCAATGAATATTTGTATTGCAATGAATATTTGTATTGCAATGTATATTTGAATTGCAATGAATATTTGAATTGCAATGAATATTTGAATTGCAATGTATATTTGAATTGAAATGTATATTTGAATTGCAATTAATATTTGAATTGCAATGTATATTTGAATTGAAATGAATATTTGTATTGCAATGAATATTTGTATTGCAATGTATATTTGAATTGCAATGTATATTTGAATTGCAATTAATATTTGTATTGCAATGAATATTTGAATTGAAATGAATATTTGAATTCCAATGAATATTTGCATTGAAATGAATATTTACATTGAAATGAATATTTGCATTGCAATGAATATTTGCATTTCAATGAATATTTGCATTGACATTAATATTTGCATTGAAATGAATATTTGAATTGCAATGAATATTTGAATTGCAATGAATATTTACATTGAAATTAATATTTGCATTGAAATGAATATTTGAATTGCAATGAATATTTGAATTGCAATGAATATTTGCATTGAAATGTATATTTGAATTGAAATGAATATTTGCATTACAATGTATATTTGAATTGCAATGAATATTTGAATTGCAATGAATATTTGCATTGCAATAAATATTTGAATTGCAATGAATATTTGCATTGAAATGAATATTTGCATAGCAAGGAATATTTGAATTGCAATGAATTTTTGAATTGCAATGAATATTTGATTTTGCAATGTATATTTGAATTTCAATGAATATTTGCATTGCAATGAATATTTGAATTGCAATGAATATTTGAATTGCAATGAATATTGGCATTGAAATGAATATTTGCAATTCAATGAATATTTGAATTGAAATGAATATTTGCATTGTAATGAATATTTGCATTGAAATGAATATTTGCATTGCAATGAATATTTGCATTGAAATGAATATTTGCATTGCAATGAATATTGGCATTGAAATGAATATTTGCAATGCAATGAATATTTGCATTGAAATGAATATTTGCATTGTAATGAATATTTGAATTGAAATGAATATTTGCAATTCATTGAATATTTGCATTGAAATGAATATTGGCACTGCAATGAATATTTGCATTGCAATGAATATTTGCATTGAAATGAATATTTGCATTGCAATGAATATTTGCATTGAAATGAATATTTGAATTGAAATGAATATTTGCATTGCAATGAATATTTGAATTGAAATGAATATTTGCATTGCAATGAATATTTGCATTGAAATGAATATTTACATTGAAATGAATATTTGCATTGCAATGAATATTTGCATTGCAATGAATATTTGAATTGAAATGAATATTTGCATTGCAATGATTATTTGCATTGAAATGAATATTTACATTGAAATGAATCTTTACATTGCAATGAATATTTACATTAAAATGAATATTTGCATTGCAATGAATATTTGCATTGCAATGCATATTTGCATTGAAATGAATATTTGCATTGAAATGAATATTTGCATTGCAATTAATATTTGCATTGCAATGAATATTTACATTGCAATTAATATTTACATTAAAATGAATATTTGCATTGCAATGAATATTTGCATTGCAATGAATATTTGCATTGCAATGCATATTTGCATTGAAATGAATATTTGCATTGCAATGAATATTTACATTAAAATGAATATTTACATTGAAATGAATATTTACATTAAAATGAATATTTGCATTGCAATTAATATTTGCATTGCAATGAATATTTACATTGCAATGAATATTTACATTAAAATGAATATTTGCATTGAAATGAATATTTGCATTGCAATGAATATTTGCATTGCAATGAATATTTGCATTGAAATGAATATTTGCATTGCAATGCATATTTGCAATGAAATGAATATTTGCATTGCAATGAATATTTGCATTGAAATGAATATTTGCATTAGAATGAATATTTGCATTGAAATTAATATTTGCATTGCAATGAATATTGGCATTGCAATGAATATTTGCATTGAAATGAATATTTACATTGAAATGAATATTTGCATTGCAATGAATATTTGCATTGCAATGAATATTTGCATTGAAATGAATATTTGCATTGCAATGAATATTTGCATTGCAATGAATATTTGCATTTAAATGAATATTTGCATTGAAATGAATATTTGCATTGCAATGAATATTTGCATTGAAATGAATATTTGCATTGAAATGAATATTTGCATTGCAATGAATATTTACATTGCAATGAATATTTGAATTGAAATGAATATTTGCATTGCAATAAATATTTGCATTGCAATGAATATTTGCATTGCAATGAGCATTGGCATAGAAATGAATATTTGCATTGAAATGAATATTTGCATTGAAATGAATATTTGCATTGCAATTAATATTTGCATTGAAATGAATACTTGAATTGAAATGAATATTTGCATTGAAAGGAATATTTGCATTGCAATGAATATTTGAATTGAAATGAATATTTACATTGAAATGAACATTTGCATTGCAATGAACATTTGAATTCAATGAATATTTGAAATTCAATGAATATTTGCATTGCAATGAATATTTGCATTACAATAAACATTTGCAATTCAATGAACATTTTTATTGCAATGAACATTTTTATTGCAATGAATATTTGCAATTCAATGAACATTTTTATTGCAATGAATATCAGTAATTCAATGAACACTTTTATTGCAATGGATATTTTTATTGCAATGAATATTGGCATTGCAATGAACATTTGCATTGAAATGAATATTTGCAGTTCAATGAATATTTGAAATGAAATGAATATTGGAATTGCAATGAATATTTGCATTGAAATGAATATTTGCATTGCAATGAATATTTCCATTGAAATGAATATTTGCAATTCAATGAATATTTGCATTGAAATGAATATTCAAATTGCAATGAATATTTGCATTACAATGAATATTTGCATTGAAATGAATATTTGCATTGCAATGAATATTTGCATTGAAATAATATTTGCCATTCAATGAATATTTGCATTGAAATAAATATTTGCAATTCAATGAATATTTGCATTTAAATGAATATTTTCATTGAAATGAATATTTGCATTGAAATGAATATTTGCATTGAAATGAATATTTGCATTGAAATGAATATTTGCATTGAAATGAATATTTGCATTGCAATGAATATTTGAATTGAAATGAATATTTGCAATTCAATGAATATTTGCATTGAAATGAATATTTGCATTGAAATGAATATTTGCGTTGCAATGAATATTTGCATTGAAATGAATATTTGCCATTCAATGAATATTTGCATTGAAATAAATATTTGCAATTCAATGAATATTTGCATTGAAATGAATATTTGCATTGCAATGAATATTTGCATTGAAATGAATATTTGCATTGCAATGAATATTTGCATTGAAATGAATATTTGCATTGCAATGAATATTTGCATTGAAATGAATATTTGCCATTCAATGAATATTTGCATTGAAATAAATATTTGCAATTCAATGAATATTTGCATTGAAATGAATATTTGCATTGCAATGAATATTTGCATTGAAATGAATATTTGCATTGCAATGAATATTTGCATTGAAATGAATATTTGCATTGCAATGTATATTTGCATTGAAATGAATATTTGCCATTCAATAAATATTTGCATTGAAATAAATATTTGCAATTCAATGAATATTTGCATTTAAATGAATATTTTCATTGAAATGAATATTTGCATTGAAATGAATATTTGCATTGAAATGAATATTTGCATTGAAATGAATATTTGCATTGAAATGAATATTTGCATTGCATGAATATTTGAATTGAAATGAATATTTGCAATTCAATGAATATTTGCATTGAAATGAATATTTGTATTGAAATGAATATTTGCATTGCAATTAATATTTGCATTGAAATGAATATTTGAATTGAAATGAATATTTGCATTGAAAGGAATATTTGCATTGCAATGAATATTTGAATTGAAATGAATATTTACATTGAAATGAACATTTGCATTGCAATGAACATTTGAATTCAATGAATATTTGAAATTCAATGAATATTTGCATTGCAATGAATATTTGCATTACAATAAACATTTGCAATTCAATGAATATTTTTATTGCAATGAACATTTTTATTGCAATGAATATTTGCAATTCAATGAACATTTTTATTGCAATGAATATCAGTAATTCAATGAACACTTTTATTGCAATGGATATTTTTATTGCAATGAATATTGGCATTGCAATGAACATTTGCATTGAAATGAATATTTGCAATTCAATGAATATTTGAAATGAAATGAATATTGGAATTGCAATGAATATTTGCATTGAAATGAATATTTGCATTGCAATGAATAATTGCATTGAAATGAATATTTGCAATTCAATGAATATTTGCATTGAAATGAATATTTAAATTGCAATGAATATTTGCATTACAATGAATATTTAAATTGAAATGAATATTTGCAATTCAATGAATATTTACATTGAAATGAATATTTGCCATTCAATGAATATTTGCATTGAAATAAATATTTGCAATTCAATGAATATTTGCATTGAAATGAATATTTGCATTGCAATGAATATTTGCATTGAAATGAATATTTGCCATTCAATGAATATTTGCATTGAAATGAATATTAGCATTGCAATGAATATTTGCATTGAAATGAATATTTGCCATTCAATGAATATTTGCATTGAAATGAATATTTTCATTGAAATGAATATTTGCATTGAAATGAATATTTGCATTGAAATGAATATTTGCATTGCAATGAATATTTGAATTGAAATGAATATTTGCAATTCAATGAATATTTGCATTGAAATGAATATTTGCATTGAAATGAATATTTGCGTTGCAATGAATATTGGCATTGAAATGAATATTTGCATTGCAATGAATATTTGCATTGAAATGAATATTGGCATTGCAATGAATATTTGCATTGAAATGAATATTTGCATTGCAATGAATATTTGCATGGAAATGAATATTTGCATTGCAATGAATATTTGCATTGAAATGAATATTTGCCATTCAATGAATATTTGCATTGAAATAAATATTTGCAATTCAATGAATATTTGCATTGAAATGAATATTTGCATTGCAATGAATATTTGCATTGAAATGAATATTTGCATTGCAATGAATATTTGCATTGAAATGAATATTTGCATTGCAATGAATATTTGCATTGAAATGAATATTTGCCATTCAATGAATATTTGCATTGAAATAAATATTTGCAATTCAATGAATATTTGCATTGAAATGAATATTTGCATTGCAATGAATATTTGCATTGAAATGAATATTTGCATTGCAATGAATATTTGCATTGAAATGAATATTTGCATTGCAATGAATATTTGCATTGAAATGAATATTTGCCATTCAATGAATATTTGCATTGAAATAAATATTTGCAATTCAATGAATATTTGCATTTAAATGAATATTTTCATTGAAATGAATATTTGCATTGAAATGAATATTTGCATTGAAATGAATATTTGAATTGAAATGAATATTTGCATTGCAATGAATATTTGCATTGAAATGAATATTTGCAATTCAATGAATATTTGCATTGAAATGAATATTTTCATTGAAATGAATATTTGCATTGAAATGAATATTTGCATTGAAATGAATATTTGCATTGCAATGAATATTTGAATTGAAATGAATATTTGCAATTCAATGAATATTTGCATTGAAATGAATATTTGCATTGAAATGAATATTTGCATTGCAATGAATATTTGAATTGAAATGAATATTTGCAATTCAATGAATATTTGCATTGAAATGAATATTTGCATTGCAATGAATATTTGCATTGCAATGAATATTTGCATTGAAATGAATATTTGCATTGAAATGAGTATTTACAATTCAATGAATATTTGCATTGAAATGAATATTTGCATTGAAATGAGTATTTACAATTCAATAAATATTTGCATTGAAATAAATATTTGCATTGAAATGAATATTTGCATTGAAATGGATATTTACATTGAAATTAATATTTGCATTGCAATGAATATTTGCATTGAAATGAATATTTTCATTGAAATGAATATTTGAATTGAAATGAATATCTGTATTGAAATGAATATTTGCATTGAAATGAATATTTGCATTGAAATGAATATTTACAATTCAATGAATATTTGCATTGAAATGAATATTTACATTGAAATGAATATTGGCATTGCAATGAATATTTGCATTGAAATGAATATTTGCATTGAAATGAATATTTGAATTGAAATGAATATTTGCATTGCAATGAATATTTGCATTGAAATGAATATTTGCATTGAAATGAATATTTGCATTGAAATGAATATTTACATTGAAATGAATATCTGCATTGCAATGAATATTTGCATTGCAATGAATATTTGCATTGAAATGAATATTTGCATTGCAATTAATATTTGCATTGCAATGAATATTTGCATTGAAATGAATATTTGCATTGCAATGAATATTTGCATTGCAATTAATATTTGCATTACAATGAATATTTGCATTGAAATGAATATTTGCATTGCAATGAATATTTGCATTGAAATGAATATTTGCATTGCAATGAATATTTACATTGCAATGAATATTTACATTAAAATGAATATTTGCATTGCAATGAATATTTGCATTGCAATGCATATTTGCATTGAAATGAATATTTGCATTGCAATGAATATTTGCATTTAAATGAATATTTGCATTGAAATGAATATTTGCATTGCAATGAATATTGGCATTGCAATGAATATTTGCATTGAAATGAATATTTGCATTGAAATGAATATTTGCATTGCAATGAATATTTGAATTGAAATGAATATTTGCATTGCAATGAATATTTGCATTGAAATGAATATTTGCATTGAAATGAATATTTGCATCGAAATGACTATTTGCATTGCAATTAATATTTGCATTGAAATGAATATTTGCATTGAAATGAATATTTGCATTGCAATTGAATATTTGCATTGCAATTAATATTTGCATTGAAATGAATATTTGCATTGAAATGAATATTTGCATTGCAATGAATATTTGTATTGCAATGAATATTTGCATTGAAATGAATATTTGCATTGCAAGGAATATTTGCATTGAAATGAATATTTGCATTTTAATGAATATTTGCATTGCAATGAATATTTGCATTGCAATGAATATTTGCATTGAAATTAATATTTGCATTGCAAGGAATATTTGCATTGCAATGAATATTTGCATTGAAATGAATATTTGCATTGCAATGAATATTTGCATTGAAATGAATATTTGCATTGCAAGGAATATTTGAATTGCAATGAATATTTGCATTGAAATGAATATTTGCATTGCAATGAATATTTGCATTGCAATGAATATTTGCATTGAAATGAATATTTGCATTGCAATGAATATTTGCATTGCAATTAATATTTGCATTACAATGAATATTTGCATTGAAATGAATATTTGCATTGCAATGAATATTTGCATTGAAATGAATATTTGCATTGCAATGAATATTTACATTGCAATGAATATTTACATTAAAATGAATATTTGCATTGCAATGAATATTTTCATTGCAATGCATATTTGCATTGAAATGAATATTTGCACTGCAATGAATATTGGCATTGCAATGAATATTTGCATTGAAATGAATATTTGCATTGAAATGAATATTTGCATTGCAATGAATATTTGCATTGAAATGAACATTTGTATTGAAATGAATATTTGCATTGCAATGAATATTTGCATTGAAATGAATATTTGCATTGAAATGAATATTTGCATTGCAATGAATATTTGCATTGAAATGAATATTTGAATTGAAATGAATATTTGCATTGCAATGAATATTTGCATTGAAATGAATATTTGCATTGCAAGGAATATTTGCATTGCAATGAATATTTGCATTGCAATGAGCATTGGCATAGAAATGAATATTTTCATTGAAATGAATATTTGCACTGAAATGAATATTTGCATTGAATTGAATATTTGCATTGCAATTAATATTTGCATTGAAATGAATATTTGCATTGAAATGAATATTTGCATTGAAATGAATATTTGCATTGCAATGAATATTTGCATTGAAATGAATATTTGCACTGAAATGAATATTTGCATTGAAATTAATATTTGCATTGCAATGAATATTTGCATTGCAATGAACATTTGCACTGAAATGAACATTTGCATTGCAATGAACATTTGAATTCAATGAACATTTGCAATTCAATGAACATTTGCATTGCAATGAATATTTGCATTACAATAAACATGTGCAATTCAATGAACATTTTTATTGCAATGAATATTTGCATTGCAATGAACATTTTTATTGCAATGAATATTTGCAATTCAATGAACATTTTCATTGCAATGAATATTTGCAATTCAATGAACATTTTCATTGCAATGAATATTTGCATTTCAATGAACATTTTTATTGCAATGAATATTAGTAATTCAATGAACATTTTTATTGCAATGAATATTAGTAATTCAATGAACATTTGTATTGCAATGAATATTTGCAATTCAATGAACATTTTTATTGCAATGGATATTTTTATTGCAATGAATATTAGTAATTCAATGAACATTTTTATTGCAATGAACATTTTTATTGCAATGAATATTAGTAATTCAATGAACATTTTTATTGCAATGAATATTAGTAATTCAATGAACATTTGTATTGCAATGAATATTTGCAATTCAATGAACATTTTTATTGCAATGGATATTTTTATTGCAATGAATATTGGCATTGCAATGAACATTTGCAATTCAATGAACATTTGCGTTGCAATAAACATTTGCATTGCAATGAATATTTGCATTGCAATGAACATTTTTATTGCAATAAACATTTGCATTGCAATGAATATTTGCATTGCAATGAACATTTGCATTGCAGTGAATATTTACATTGCATTGAATATTGTTAAGTATAAACTAACGATTAGGATATTACATATAAACATTCTGTGAAAAGTAGAAATATTTTTGGCAATTATAATTGTTTGTGTGAAAGTATTAAATAAAAAATGCTTATTCAATGATTATATCGGTAGTTGGAGAAAGTAATTTTTCTTCAAGTTATACCGAAAATACGGATTTTAAGGCTTCTTTTTTAAAATCAAATATTTTTTATTGTCATGATTTACGATGATTTGTTTTCATAAACAAAGCAAAAATAAATGCATTTTTACTATTGAAAACCATAACCTTAGTAAATTTATAGTTGTTTAACCGAAATAATAAATTCCCACTAAGAAAAATTATTTGTTCATTATATTCCGTGATCATTATTTTATAACTATTAAAAATAGCATTAAAATTGGTTAATTTCCTGATTTTTGGTGAATTTTTAAGTAAAGGGAAGGGTCAAAATGTTTATATATTTTGAGCATCGACATTCATCTTCCACTTTCCTATTTATTTGCCTTGCGAGGCTACAGGTGCAAAAAAAGGTAAAAAATTAAACAACTCCCTATAGAAAAGTGTAAATAGCATCTAGTGTCGTGTCGAGCAAACAAAAAAGTATAAACCCCTTTCCCCTAAAACAATTTTACCGGCAGTTCCAAGGCGCGAATGCGGAACGCTTAATGTGGAACGCTAAGTGGAAAAGGAGTTGAAGAAAGGTAACAAGTTTAGCGAATTGACCATAATAAATTGCCATTTTAAATGGCTTCAAATTAACCCTTATGATGCGTGACTGAATTAGTGACCTAAATAAAAGTGTAACATGGTTGATTTCTATCTACCCCACTCTTTGTATCTCAAACTGTCCGTCCCTCCCAATCTCTGTTTGTCTGTCTATTTCTTCCTAATTGAATAAACAAAATATTATAATTACGAAGTAAAAAAAAAATATTTAAAATAATCAATCGTTGTGTTTTACGTTTTAACTAAATACATGAAGATATAAGTAAAAAGAAATATGTAGAAACAGCAGAGACGGAGGTGAGTGGAATGAAAAGCAGTTTTACGTAGCCGTGTATTGTCTCGGGTGTCGACGAGGGGGAAATTATTAGCTATAATTAGGAGTAGTGTAAGTTATGGCGTGTGCATGTGTCGAATAATCAGGTAAGAGCGGTTATAACCCAGCAGAGTAGGAATATGTAGGAATGGTGCCGGTGTCAAGTAGGAGCAGTTGAAGTACAGAAAAAGATAGAGAGTAAAATAAAAATTACTTCCTCTATAGATGGTGAGATTTGATCGTGGCGCTCTTTGGAACTAACATAAGATTTTATTATAACGCCTAATTATGTAAAATTAGTTTGCATTAAAATATGAAAATTGGTTTGGATATAAGTTTATCTAACAAAGGCATTGGAAAAAATAGAAAATAACTCACCTTTTGTTGAAGAGGACAGGTGCAAATAATGTGCTCAATCTGGCAATTTGCTTTATTGCATTTTACATGAGGGTTGTCACAACTTAAAACTGACAGATTGCAAGAACAGAACGAAATATCAAATAGTGAATACAGTTTTTCTAGCCAGAATTTCTTTTGGGAAGTAGGGGAAGATTTTCTATTCATTTGTTTGGCTTTTTTGAAACATAGCATAGTCACCTTTTTTAAAATAGTCATTTCACTTAAAAGAGGTAAACATGGATGAACCGCTTTCCAAATACCCATGACTTCCTTTGTTATTAATTTGGAAAAAGCAAAATTCGAAAGGTGAGGATAAGTATTTACTAAATAATAACTATACTGAATAATTTGTCGGTGAATTGGAGGCTCTGTTTTATTTAATGATTTAGGCAGACCGGAAAATTTCCTTACATTTTACTGCGAGTTGTAATTGTAGATTTTCGGGACATTTTGATCACAATACCTGAAAAAATACAACAAGAAATTAAGTTATTCAAATAATTTTCAAATAAATTTGATTTAAAAATTTGGTGCCTATGCACTTATGTTACTGTGCTATTTTTAAAAATCGTATTTTCAAGTTAAATTCGATGTTAAAATAGTTTTCTAAATTATAATGTTATCATTTCAGCACGGTAACATAAGCGCATAAGTATCCAAATATTTTTTAATAAATTTGATAAAATTTAAAATAAATAAAATAACTTGAAGTGCTTTTTACTTACCTTAAAGAGAAAACTGAGTTCAGCTCGTAAAGTTTTTTTTTATGAATAAACACTTTTTCTTAAACAGAAACAAATCAGAATAATTATATATGTTGTATTTTTTATATTTAAGTCTAGTTTAATGAAAAATTTGAGCGATATTTAAAGAGAAAATCAGGTGCCGAGATAATTCAACAGTTTTGTAAACACAAACACGCACGCAGTAGTTTTTGTTTTTTTAAGATAGAAACAATTCAGATTCATAATTGTCATGA
The DNA here is from genome assembly GCF_053919585.1 of Euprymna scolopes. Lineage (NCBI taxonomy): Eukaryota > Metazoa > Mollusca > Cephalopoda > Sepiida > Sepiolidae > Euprymna > Euprymna scolopes. The sequence continues at coordinate 63,776,661 of NC_136510.1, forward strand.
TTTACCCCAAATATCATTTTCCACTATTAGCAATCCTCTGGATTCAATTTTGAAACTTGATGAAATAAATGACCTCAGTTGTGGCCAAAGATTACTGTATGAATACACAGTAGGTATTTCTAGAGGTAACGTTGACTCTAGATATGCTTCGTGGAAAATTGGTCCTTTAAAACAGGCAAGCTGGCTAACTTAAGCCATCAGGCTCATGTGTTTATGGACTCGTGGTGTATACCCACAAAGGCTCACAACAAAACTCCAGAGGTTAATAAATTTTATTGTATGCCATTTGTTGGTTAAAAATTAAAAATAAAAATAAATTCCACAATCAGCAATTGCATATTTTTGATATGATCCAGAGGATTAAGGAGCAGCCTCATGAAATTCAACAGATTGCATTAACAAACATACAAGGAAATGCATTTTTGTTTACTGCCTGAAAAACTTCTATATTTAATGGTCAAATCTGAGGAAGTTAAAGTAAGAGAAGAAGCTTTAAAAAGAATTTTGGTCATTAGGTAATTAAACATTTATTCATATATCAATGACTCAATTATTTATTCCAATTTATACAAACATTTTTAAGATTTTATCTAATTTCACCATAATTATCAAAGCAGTGCACATTGAATTCTTTTAATATTCAATTATTTTTTTATATTCTTTCAGGAGCAGGGAGTCAACCAAGAAACGATTAAAAAGAATACCAAATATTAATTTTAATGCGACTCATTGGACACAATTAATAGATTTGACATTGTGTGGTATTTTTAAACCACCAATGATGGAAGATTTTTTCTGAATCTGAACTTCAAGAATCATTATTCAATGGGAACAAGCTTGCCTTGCCAGATTTGCCATCATCTTCTCAGGGCATGAAACGGGCACTCAAGTTAACAATGAAAGCATCACAAACTGTATCTGGTTGTGAATCAAGACATCGACACATCACAGCCAAAGTTTTGAGTCAGAAATTGAGACCGTCATTTTTGTCTAAGGGCTATTGTATGGAGCAATTTCACTCCATATATCAAGCTCTATCAAAATAATGTTTTGTTTTTTATTATTTGTTTGTTATATTTTCAATCATAACAGAAAAAAATCACTTTTAAAATATTGAAATATTACAGCTTAATTCATAACATGAAAAGACAGTTTTCTAATGCAACTCTATGATAAATGGAGAACTTGTCAATCATCTCAACAAAAATAACCTTTTCAGTGACATGCAATATGGTTTCCACTCTAAGAGATCAACAGCTGATGTGCTAATTGTGATATCACACAGAATCAGTGAATTTATTGACAAAGGTTTCATTTTAAACAGCGGTAGATCTTAACATATCTAAGGCATTTAATAGGCTCTGACACAAAGATTTACTTCATAAAATCTCTAGTTATGGAATAACTGGAAATGTCCTCTCAAGCATAAAATCCTTTCACTCTGATAGGTCTATTAAAGTGGTCATTAATGGGCAGAAATAGGTCACAGTATTAATTCTGGCATGCCCCAAAGATCCATATTGGGCCCAACTGTCTTCCTTATCTTTATCAAGGACCTCCCAAATCATATTCTTCAATCATTTGTCGACATCTATGCAGACAATACTACCATCTATGGCAACATACAAAAGCCGACAAAGATCAGAAGTTTTCTGATTCTCTCTCCTCTGACCTTAAACGTGTGCTGCAATGGGGTAAGGAATGGTTGGTCAGCTTTAATACATCCAAAACCAAACTGCTATCTGTTCACCACTAATTCCTATATCCCCAATTGAAATGAACATCTCTTGCCTTGAGGAAGCACCCTGTTTTGACAAACTTCTGGGACTCACTTTTCCCCTGAATCTGAATGAAATACCTACATCAGATCTCTAACTACTCCAGGAAGTATCTCACTCCCGCTGCGATCCTCTACCTGTACAACAAAACATGTTCTAAAAGGGAGTACTGCTGCCACGTTTGGGTTGGAGCTCCAATGAATACTCTTTCCTATCTTGACAGAATGCAGAACATCTACTTAATAGAGTTTCCACAGAGTCTTGATAAGTGGTGACCCTCAAAGTAAAAAAATGAAAAGGGGTGGTGGTGCAGATTTTCAATTTGAAGATTATTTATGATTTGTTATATTAATATTATTTTTATATCACCTTTTATCATCACCTGATTTGAAATACTGAAATTTTTTGGTATCCACACGAATATTCAAGACAAACTTTTCAAAACGAAGAATTTTCAGTATATTTTTGACTTTGATACAGAACGCTCAAAAAACCGCTGAAGCATTTGATCTAATTTTTTTGCATGAGTATTTAATAAACACTTAATAAGTCCAGACGCAACTTTTGGTAAATGCTATTTTTTAATATTCTGAGAAAAGTAAAAGATCGACTAAAAGTTCGTATTTATTATTATATTATATTGAACCCAGTATATAGTAATGATTAAAAAAGTTTTTAAAAAATGACTCGTGCGCCACTACCGAGAATCGAAACCAAAATGCTTGGCTAATTCATAATGCCGTCCTTCAAAATTTACCCGGGAAATTCCATTTTTTTAATTTTCACATATTTGCACCGATTTTCGCCGGCTAAAACCCAACTATAAAGTTTCACATGGGTTCGAATACCCTATATATTAAGTTTCCTGCCTGTAGACCAAAAACTGACAGAGGAGTTTGGTAGTTAATTTTTTTTTTTAAAATGCATTTATTTACATGTAATACATTTTTATTATTGAATTAGTTTGGAATTATTTTGCAGATGAGTAAATTGTATAATTTTTTTATTTATTTAATTATTTGGAATATTTGACAATTGCTGTGGATGTAGTTGGAGGATTCGACATTCCTATCCCGCCACGGTTAACCTGACGAAGGCTTGAGAAATAATTGGCCGAAATGTCGTGAAAACAACAACTATGAAGATGAGCATAATAGTCTAAATAATTTTTTTTAAAATCATTTTTACATGTATTTTTTAATATGTATACGTAAATATATATATATATATATATATATATATATATATTTATATATATAGAAAGAGTTTACTGTTTACTATAACCTTTTTATGCATATATTACGCAAATATAAATCATGCAAAATACCTGCATGAATATAATTATACGTAATAGTAAACTAAAGATGATCATCCTACAAGAAAACAAAAAAAACTAACAGGGAATTAATTAAAATAAATGCTTAAAAGAACATGCAAATTAGCTAGATTTTTGCAGATGACTGCAATTCCACGACCCATAAAAAAAAGAAAAAAAAAAAAAAAAAGAAAAGAAAAGAAAAGGGGCTTGCCTTTTTTCTGTCGTTCTTGGCCTTCGGGCCGGGATCAAAGTAGGCACTCACACTGTACGAAAGAATCACGGGGGCCAAGATAAACCGCAACAAGTCGGTAGAACTGCGGTTGGGCGCATGGAGTGGCAACGCAAACCTCCCTGCGCCCTTCAGCTGGACAGATGGCCCGGTCCGGATCCTCGGCGTGTGGTTCGGACCGGGTCTCCAGCTTGACAAGAATTGGTTGGAGGTACGGTCAAAGGTGGAGGCTGCAGTCAATTCGTGGCTTCCTAGGAAACTTTCCTTAAAGGGTAGAGCTGAGGCGTGCGCCACTTACGTCTTTCCTCTCATCCTTTACCGACTGGCCGTACTTCCCCTGCCTGCACAACACCTAAAAGCTCTTGTCGAACTCTTGTCCTCGCTCCTTTGGGACAGAGGAAGACACTGGGTGAGCAGACAGGTCTGTATTCAACGTCCGTGTGAGGGAGGCTTGGGAATGCCGGACTTGAAGTGTCATCGAGATGCTGAGAGGCTGGCCTTCCTGAGCCACTATATGCAGGATGACCAACCATGGCACCCCGTGGTTACTGCCGCCTTCCCTGACCTCGTTCTCGACCCTTCCATCGAGAGCCGTCGCAGGCCGCGGGGAGAATCTGCCTACATGAAAGAGTGCCGAGCCGCGCTAAAACGACTACCAAGGTCCAGTGACCTTGTGACTGCTACCCGTAGGGAACTCCACAGGGATCTAGTGAAGTAGTGAAGGGGGCCGCTGACGACCCGCTATGCGCGCGTTTGGGGTGGCAGCAGAGTGAGATCCGCTCCGCGTGGAGCTGGGCGCCAGGTTCGAGTCATCTGAACAATTCGGAGTTCTCTCTGACCTGGCGATTGGCCCGAAATGCACTTCCACTCAACAACATACAATGCAGTTCCGGGTTTTTGGAGTCGCCTGATTGTCCCCGTTGTGGGACAACGGCCGTAGAAACTACAGATCACGCTTTCTTCGATTGCCGCGAACTCCGCCAGTACTGGTCGTATGTCAGCGGAGTGACGGCTCGCATCGATCCTGAGCATCCTCGCCCAATTACTGTATCCAATGTTGTGGACAACGTGAGGCCGCCGTGGGACCGGGAAAGACAAATGGTCTACGTTACGATCCTGGCCGTGGCGAGAATGGTGATTTGGACGTCACGTCTGCAAGGTTGCCGGGGGGTGTTGTCTTTTTCTGATCAAGATCTGATCGCGTTCTTTAAACACCAACTACGGGTGAAGATCAGATGTGATAGAAGAAGGCTGCATCGCACGGCATTTGACAGAAGATGGATACATGTGGCAAGTCTGTGTGTACGAAGAGGAGCCAAATTTGAATACGTGTTCCCCGCCTAGGTGTGGAACGCGCAGTTCTGTAAAGTAAAATTAAACAGGTAGTCTCTCAGCTAGCTGAGTGCGTGTTCCATCCCTCCCCGATTAGGAAGCCTCCAAGATCCCCATCCCCTCTTACCTGCAATTTTTGTTTTAACCCCTTCCTCTAAATTTTACCCATCTTGGAGAAAAAGAAATACAAACTAACCTCCATCCCTTACCCACAAAAATTTTCTTTTCTCCATTCACCCCCATCTAGAGGGCATCCCCACCTAGAGACTGACCCGCAGAAGCGAGGTTACTTTTACAAACCTAGTGGAACGGGCAGTCTATCAACTAGACGGGGTTGGGAGGGTCCTACTAATCACCTTTTGTTTTTTCTTCCCCCGCCCTCGACACAAATGAATTATTGTTACCATTTTATTGTTATCTTTTTTTGTTTTTACACATCAATAAAAAATGTTTTTAAAAATTGGGAGTTACTAGGATGTCCCCCAATATGAAAGGGTGAATGCGGTATTATGGTGAAAGAAGATACTAGCTGGGAGAAACTTTTGACTTTGTTTAGTTCTGGAGTGACAAGGATGACCAACGACCCCCAAAATTCCCCCCTTTTGAGTTGGCCATGTGCCTAAGTTTTTTGTTCAACGTTAATTTTGAATGTATTTTTTAACATGAATAAAAGATTTAATATCTCAAAGTGTAGTATCTGTTCTGATACCTACATCGTGCGAAGCAGTGCTGTTCTGGCAACACATTCTCGTGCCCGGAACACCTGACAAGCTTTTTGGGTCGCGTTCTGTCAGCACACCCACTTTTTCTGTCTTTCTCTTCTCTCCCCCCCCCCCCTCACGGGGGGGATCCGAGCTGATAATTTACGACCTTCCCGCGAGGGTGGGTCGGAAACACTTTCTCTCTTCCCTCCACTAACTTCCCACTCCCTCTCTCAGTTCTATCTCTCCTCTTGCCGCCTTTTGCGCCAAAGTCGGCTCCCCACTTTGGACGCCGTCTCCACGTCAGTGAAAATAGTGAATTTTTTTTTTTTTTCGGATTTTACCATACACATTGACTGACCATGGAAACCACAGATACAGGAAGAGAGAAAAAAGAAACAACACCAGGCAAGGAAATGATAACTCCCCCAAAGTACGACTCCCAACATGGGGGAGCAACACTCAAAACCAAAGAGGCGTACCTCCCGGAGAACACAAAAGCAGAGGCAGCAGCCCCAAAAGACAGTGCCCAGGGAGAAGCTCCCCACGAGGGAAGCTCCCCCAAAGAGGGAGAAAATTACCAAACTGAGGAGGCACACCCACGAGCATCCTCCAAACCAAGAGGCAGCAGTCCCAAAAGACATTACCGGGGGAGAAGCTCCCCACGAGGGCATCTCCCCCCAAAAAGAAGAGGCATACAGCCCAGAAATGAATGCTGGCAAGGAGGTAGCTGCCTCAAGAGACATTATGAAGGGGGATGCGCCCCCAAAGGGAAGCTCCCCAAATAAGGGAGCAGTACTGGACACACCCAATCAAAGTATGAAAAAATCAACCCCTAAAGGGAAACTTGTATCAGAAAACACCTCCAAGACAGCGGAACGATCTTTTAACCCCACAAAAGACCCCTCGCCCAAGATATCAGAGAGATCTGCATGGGGTAAAACCGCTGATAAAAGACTCTCCCCACAGGAATATAAAGACTTGTATCTTAATAAGTATAAGGAATATATTGAGGGGAACGTCCTCAAGCCAATAACTGGGGACTGGGAGGCGATGGAGGACAAGATCCTATCCTTCATCACTTCGGACATCCGGGCAAATCAGCTCAAGGGGATGAAAAAAGAGGAAATGGCTGAGCTCCTCCAGAAACTGAATATACCCGCCAAGTATATACACCAGAGAAGTTTTGCGATGTGGGACATACTGCTCCCCAACAAGGATGAAGCAGAAAAGTTCTCATGCATAGAACTTAAATGCGCAGGTATTAAGTTACTGCCAGAGTATCGGGGCAGGAGGAGAATCCGAGTACAAATATTCAATGCTCCTGCTGATCTATGCACAAAACTGCTGGGAGCTTTCCTCAGTAATTTTGGAGAGGTGGAGCAGATGGACCCGGCATGCTCCAAAAACTGTGTCCACCTGGGAAGTTATACAGTAGCAATGCATGTCAAAAAAGAAGGCTTTCTAGGCATACCAGCTACAATATCTTTCAAGGAAGCCAACATGACAGTGGTGGTTGAGGGTCGGCGCCCTTACTGCTGGTCTTGTCTGAAGCAGAGCCACATGGCAAAGAACTGCCCCCAAAATGCAGTTCCAAGCCAACCAGCGCCACAAGTAAACACAGTTCCAGTAGCGGGGGTGGCAACAGCCACTAAAACTAAGGAATCACCAACATCAGCCCTTGAGTTGGCAAAGCCCAAGGATCAATGGAGTACGGTGGCAGGGTGTAAACGGAAAAACACATCTATCTCCACATCAACCCAACCACTTGCTCAACAGCAACAGCAGCAACAACAGTCGCAGCCACAACGACAACAGCAGCAGCAACAACAGGCAGCAGCATCAGCATGAGCAGCAACAACAACCGCAGCAACAACAACAGCTGCAGCAGCCAAAGCCGCAAAAGCAGCTGCAACAACAACTGTTGCAACAACAGCAACAGCCAGACAAGCAGCAGCACAAACAGCCACCGCAGCAGCTTCAGCAGCAGCAACATCAACAACAGGAGCAGCAACAACCAACGGTCCCCACACCAAATCGAGACGAGGACCAAGCGGAGGAAAAACTGCTCCTCTTAGGATGAATCAGCTAGTGAGAGGGAGAAGAACCCAACCTCACCATTTTCCGGTTCACTCGAAATGCAGAAAAAGAAAAAGAAAAGAAGAAAAGGGGAAGAAAAGGTGGCCCCCACTCCCTGTGAGCATACACCACCCCAAACAACAACACAACCCACTTCCCCCTCCAAACCACACACTGCTCCAACACCAGACATTACACCAACACAAGACACTGCACCAACACCAGACACCACACCAACACCAGACACTGCACCAACACCAGACACCGCACCAGACACTACACCAACACCAGACACCGCACCAACACCAGACACCACACAAACACCAGACACAACACAAACACCAACACCAGACACCACACATACACCTGTCCCCACACAAATGCAGGCCGAGCCACCACCCCAAAAAGAAAAGAGTGAACGCGGGAAAGGGAGAGACCCTTCAACTTCTCCCGCTCACGGACTTACTGCATCAGAGACTCTTCCCCTTGAAATGAGGGAGAACTGCGGCAATGGATTTACACCACCGACAGAGAAAAAATTTAAAACCTCTGCTGAATTGCCAACAGATAGGGGGAAAAGACATTAATGTTCCCTCTAATTTCCCGGACGCCCCACTGCTAACAACTTTTGTCAGGGTTCCAGAGGTCTGCAAGACAAACTTATGAACAATGCTGGAGGGGCTGTTCCGGGAATTGAACTGATTAGAAAAAATGACCCTTCCCTTCAGGAACTCTCAAAACAATGCGAGGGAAGGGTCTCAGTGTTGGTTCATCCGTCACTTTATAGGGCCCTTAAATTGACTTTCCCTTCGGACGTTGGCGGCATTGTGAGAGAAGGTCAGGATATGAAAAACCTGACCACCTTGAGCATTGCATACAGTGTCGGCGTCCTTTCCCCGACCGATTTCGGAGCTGAGTGTAACACATCTTAAGGTAGGTACCATGGCTTTGAATTTGGCTAGTCTGAATGCGAGGGGCTTGAGATCATCGGGCCGGGCGGCTTGCTTCCGGCACGACCTCTTGTCCCTTGGAGTGGATGTGGCTGCGATTCAGGTGACGCATTTCGTTTCTTCTGTGTATTGTTAGGTGCTGGCGTGAGATTTTGAGGTTTTCTCAGCATATGGCAGCCCGCGGGGGAAGGGAGTCTCCTTGCTTGTAAAACACACCTTGTCCGCGATGGTCAACGTTGTTCATAGGGATGCGGAGGGCAGGCTGGTCGTGGCCGATGTTGCCATAAAAGATTCTGTGTTTCGGGTGGTCGCGGTTCATGCACCCAGCACTGCTCATGAGAGGGTCTCATTCTTCGGTCAGCTCGACGCGTTTGTAGATTGTCGGAAGCGGGTAGTGCTAATGAGGGATTGGAACGCCATCTTAGACCCCAAGATAGATAAGGTAGGAGGCGAAGCTAGAAGGTCGGAGAGGTGTGAGTCCAGCCTGGCTGATTTGATGGCTAGATGCGGTCTGGTCGACAGGTTTCGGGTCGAGCATCAGGGGCGGGACATGTGGACGTGGACCAATAGCGTTTTCTCCTATCCAAATACCTATTTGGACAGGATGTTAGTTAGGAGAGGCGAAGTAGACTTCCTATCCTGTCCCACGTCCACTTGGCTAGGCCAGACGGACCATAAATTAGTTATAGCCCGGCTGAAGCTAGGAAATAGGCCTAAGTTAGCGGGGTACTGGAAGTTAAACACCTCCCTTCTGGAGATACAAGACTTCCGAGATCAGTTAAGAGAATTGATTAAAAAGGCACTAGTGGGGGCGGTTACCGGGAGTAAGTGGTGGTTAGGTCTCAAAGCCAAGATCAGAAGCTTCTCCGTCAAGTATGCCCAGTGCCTCACACAAGATAAGGCCAAGACGAAGAAGCAGCTAGAGCAGAAACCAGCCCGGGCTATGGGGGAGGATGATAGGGTTAGTCAGGAACTAGCTAAGCAAGACTAGCGAGCATTACGAAGGCCAAATAGTTAGAGCTAGGCTTAGAAAGATAGGCAATGAAGCAGTCAATTCTGATGCAGACATGCGCCGTGAGGTTTTTAGGCGTGGCTCGGACAAATACATTTCAAAAGTCAGACATCCGGATGGACGCACCCTTGAATCGACTCGGGAGATCTACGAGGGGTTTTGAGAACATTTCGAGGAGCATTTTACGCAGCAGCCCGATCTTCCAGTCCTTGAGTTTAGCGACTATTTGGCCAACTCTCCCAACCTCGAGGCGGCTAGAGCGGCTAGAGTGGCTAGTTACGAGGGCCGGGTGATGGAGCGGGAGGTCTTTACTGCACTGAAGTAGGTCAGCTGTGACAGATCGCCGGGACTTGATGGTCTGCCATACGAACTGTACTTGAGACTGTCGCCCATGTTTATGCCTCTTCTGACGAATATGTTCAACCATTGGTTTGCTCAGGGATCCATCCCAAGGTAGGTAACCAAGGGAGTGATCACATTGCTGAAGAAAGGTGACGGGCATGGAGGGGAAGAGTTAGACGACTACAGGCCCATAACTCTGCTAAACACAGAGTTGAAGATTTTGGCCAGGGTCCTGTCGAATTGGCTGCAGATTATTATCAACGAGTTGGTTGAACCGGAACAGAACTACGCTGTGAAGGGAAGATCGATTCAGAACAACTTGCACCTGATCCGCACGATCCTAGAGATGATGACACGGAAGCTGTGCTGATCAATTTAGATCAGTCCAAAGCTTTCGATAGGGTCGACCATCGTTTCCTGGCATCTGTCTTAGAGGCCGCCGATTTTAAACCAGACTTTTGCAAGTGGATCTCCGTAATGTATCAACAGCCCACGGCTGTCATGCAAGTCAATGGAAAGTGCTCGATACCTTTTGTTATCTCTCGGTCGGTTCGTCAGGGTTGTCTGCTGTCGCCCCTGCTTTATGTCCTGGCCTTGGAGCCTCTGCTCGGCAAGTTGAGACATGGGGAGGACAATTCGGCCCTGCACGGAATTGCTCTGCCTGGCAGCTCAGCTGCCAAGTATCCGTGTTCGCCGATGACATCACGGTCTTCGTGTCGGGCTTCAGAGACATTGAGGTCGTGTCGGAGGCACTCGCACAGTACGAAAGAATCACGGGAGCCAAGATAAACCGCAGCAAGTCGGTCGGACTGCGGTTGGGCGCCTGGAGTGGCAACGCAAACCTCCCGGCGCTCTTCAGCTGGACAGATGGCCCAGTCCGGATCCTCGGCGTGTGATTCGGACCGTGTCTCCAGCTTGACAAGAATTGGTTGGAGGTACGGTCAAAAGTGGAGGCTGCAGTCAATTCGTGGCTTCCTAAGAAACTTTCCTTAAAGGGTATAGCTGAGGCGTATGCCACTTACGTCTTTCCTCTTATCATTTACCGACTGGCTGTATTTCCCCTGCCTGCACAACACCTAAAAGCTCTTGTCGAACTCTTGTCCTTGCTCCTTTGGGACAGAGGAAGACACTGGGTGAGCAGACAGGTCTGTATGCAACGTCCGTGTGAGGGAGGCTTGGGAATGCCAGACTTGAAGTGTCATCGAGATGCTGAGAGGCTGGCCTTCCTGAGCCACTATATGCAAGATGACCAACCATGGCACCCCGTGTTTACTGCCGCCTTTCTCGACCTCGTTCTCGACCCTTCCATCGAAAGCCATCGCAGGCCGCAGGGAAAATCTGCCTACATGAAAGAGTGCCGAGCCGTGCTAAAACGACTACCAAGGTCCAGCGACCATGTGACTGCTACCCGTAGGGAACTCCATAGGGATCTAGTGAAGGGGGCCAGCGACGACCCGCTATGCGCACGTTTGGGTTGGCAGCAGAGTGAGATCCGCTCCGCGTGGAGATGGGCGCCAGGTTCGAGTCATCTGAACAATTCGGAGTGCTCTCTGACCTGGCGATTGGCCCGAAATGCACTTCCACTCAACAACATACAATGCAGTTCCGGGTTTTTGGAGTCGCCTGACTGTCCCCGTTGTGGGACAACGGCCGGAGAAACTACTGATCACGTTTTCTTCGATTGCCACAAACTCCGCCAGTACTGGTTATATGTCAGCGGAGTGATGGCTCGCATCGATCCTGAGCATCCTCGCCCAATTACCGTATCCAATGTTGTGGACAACATGAGGCCACCGTGGGACCGGGAAAGACAAATGGCCTACGTTACAATCCTGGCCGTGGCGAGAATGGTGATTTGGACGTCATGTCTGCAAGGTTGCCGGGGGGGTGTTGTCTTTTGCTGATCAAGATCTGATTGCTTTCTTTAAACACCAACTATGGGTGAAGATCAGATGTGATAGAAGAAGGCTGCATCGCGCGGCATTTGACAGAAGCTAGCTGAATGTGTGTTCCATCCCTCCCCGATTAGGAAGCCTCCAAGATCCCCATCCCCTCTTACTTGCAATTTTTTGTTTTAACCCCTTCCTCTAAATTTTACCTATCTTGGAGAGAAAGAAATACAAACTAACCCCCATTCCTTACCCACAAAATTTTCTTTTCTCCATTCACCCCCATCTAGAGGGCATCCCCACCTAGAGACTGACCCGCAGAAGCGAGGTTCCTTTTACAAACCTAGTGGAACGGGCAGTCTATCAAGTAGACGGGGTTGGGAGGGTCCTACTAATCACCTTTTGTTTTTTCTTACCCCGCCCTCGACACAAATGAATTATTGTACCATTTTATTGTTATTTTTTTTTGTTTTTACACGTCAATAAAAAATGTTTTAAAAATTGGGAGTCAAGTAGGACGTCCCCCAATATGAAAGGGTGAATGCGGTATTATGGTGAAAGAAGATACTAGCTGGGAGAAACTTTTGATTTTGTTTAGTTCTGGAGTGACAAGGATGACCAACGACCCCTACAATCCCCCCTTTTGAGTTGGCCATGTGCCTAAGTTTTTTGTTCATCGTTGATTTTTACTGTATTTTTAACATGAATAAAAGATTTAATATCTCAAAGTGTAGTATCTGTTCCGACAGATACTGCAAGCAAAGACCATATGTGGGGGTAACCCCACATATCAGACCTTGGTCAATGTAGGGACCACCCTACAGACCAACAGTTACTATCCAGCTCTCATTTCCCACCTCTCGGGAGCTGGTCCCCTTTTCTCTCCCCCCTCCCTCTCACTCCACATTAAAAAACGGCCTTGTGCCTAATTTGCTCAGTGGGGAAGCAAATAAATAACACTGCAAGCAAAGACCCTATGTGGGGGCGACCCCACAGATAAGACCTTGGTCAATGTAGGGGCAACCGTTCATACCAATTGTCACTATCCAGCTCCCCTACCCCCCGGGGAGTTGGTCCCCATTTCCCCTTCACTCCTCAGTAAAAATCGGCCTTGTGCCTAATTTGCTCAGTGGGGGAGCAAATAAATACCGTATCCGTTCCGGCAGATACTGCAAGCAAAGACCATATGTGGGAGTAACCCCACATATCAGACCTTGGTCAATGTAGGGGCAACCCTTCATACCAACAGTTACTATCCAGCTCCCATTTCCCACCTCTCAGGAGCTGGTCCCCTTTTCTCTCCCTCCTCCCTCTCTCTCCACATTAAAAAACGGCCTTGTGCCTAATTTGCTCAGTGGGGAAGCAAATAAATACATACTGCAAGCAAAGACCATATGTGGGGGCAACCCCATATATAAGACCTTGGTCAATGTAGGGGAGACCCTTCATACCAACTGTCACTATCCAGCTCCCCTACCCCCTGAGGAGTTGGTCCCCATTTCCCCTTCACTCCTCACATTAAAAATCGGCCCTGTGCCTAATTTGCTCGGTGGGGGAGTAAATAAATACTCTGTTGTTCTTGGCCTTTCGAACCAAGATCAAAGTGTAGTATCTGTTCCAGCAGATACTGCAAGCAAGGACCATATGTGGGGGCAGCCCCACATATAAGATCTTGGTCAATGTAGGGGAGACCCTTCATACCAATTGTCACTATCCAGCTCCCCTACCCCCCGGGGAGTTGGTCCTCATTTCCCCTTTACTCCTCACATAAAAAATCGGCCTTGTGCCTAATTTGATCGGTGGGGGAGCAAATAAATACCCTGTTGTTCTTGGCCTTTTGAACCAAGATCAAAGTGTGCGCGGAATAGCTCTCCCTGGAGGCACACGAGCCAGGGTTTCCGCGTTCGCCGATGACGTCACCGTGTTCGTGTCTTGCCTCACGGACGTTCAAGCGGTGGTCGAGGCGCTCGCTCGATACGAAGAAGTAACAGGGGCCATCTTCAACCGTAGCAAGTCTGTTGGCCTGCGGTTGGGGGCCTGGACCGGGGTAAACTCGCTTCCAGGTATTTTCAGCTGGACCGATGGACCGGTCCGCATTCTCGGTGTCTGGTTTGGACCGGGACTTCAGCTGGAAAAGAATTGGTCGGAAGTACAGTCTAAGGTCAAATCGTCAGTAAAGACTTGGATTGGAAGGAAATTGTCCTTGAAGGGTCGGGCGGAGGCGTGTGCTACATACGTCTTTCCGCTCATCCTTTACCGTTTGTCTGTACTTCCTCTCCCTGCAGAACGACTAACCCGCTTACAAGGGCACCTCGATTCACTTTTGTGGAACGAGGGTAAGCATTATGTCTGCAGAGAGGTCTGTGTTCAAAATCCGAGCGAGGGAGGCCTGGGTCAGCCCAGTCTCTTGTGTCATAGAAACGCCGAGAGATTGGCTTTCCTGGGTCGTTCGCTTGAAGGAGACGCTCCTTGGGTCCCTGTGGTTGAGAACTCGTTTCCCAATCTTAAACCCAACCCTTCGGTAGAAGGTCGTCGTAGACCGAAGGGGGAGTCCAAGTTCTTCTCCGAATGCCGAACCGCTCTTAGAGCTTTGCCGGGGACCAATGTCCTCGATCAGCCAAGGAAGAAACTGTATCGGGATTTAGTGGAGGGGACCGCGAAGGATCCACTTTGTAGGCGAATGGGGTGGTCGATGGAGGTTGTCCGTTCTCAATGGTGTTGGGCGCCGGGACGGGAGATTCTGAATAACTCGGAATTCTCCCTGACTTGGCGACTGGCCTGAAATGCGCTGCCCCTCTTCGACGTACTTTTCCGGTATAAAGAACATACCAGTCGCTTCTGTCCGTGCTGTGACGAACGCGAGCCCGAAACAATCGAGCACGCGTTTTTTAGTTGCAGCCAGATACAGCCCCTATTAAAGTACGTCGAGGGGGTAACAGCTCGCATCGATGCCGAGTGTCTGCTCGATCTCGACGTAGGAACTTTTGTGTACAACATGGAGCCGCCGTTTCCCAGGGAGGAAAGTTTGGTTTTCCTGGCGATCCTAGCAGTAGCGCGCATGACCATTTGGATCACGCGCCTCAAGTTGGTCCACGAAGGGACATCTGTTCCTGATCGGGATCTGATCGTTTACTTTAAACATTTGCTTAAAGTAAAGATCAGATGCGATTGGAAGAGGTTGCCTAGAGTGGAATTTGACAAGAGGTGGGTGCACAGCACTAGTTTGTGCATCCGTCGAGGAGCCAAGTTTCAATACGTGTTCCCTCCTTAGGCATGGCATGGGCGGTGCTGGGTCCTACGGAACCCATCCCGTCTAGGTTAGCATTATAAGTTCAGTAAAGTAACTCTTGACTGGTGGTACAAATGAGATCCTGTTCCTGATTTTATTTTTTGGTATTAGAGAACCTCTGAGTCTGCCCAACCCCCCTGCTCCTCATCTTTATTTTCTGATGCCCCCGGTTATCCCCCTACTCAGAGGTCACCTTCCTAACTCCTCCATCCGTTGCTTTATTTTCTCCCACCTCCATTAAGGCGACTACCCCAAACCCCATTAGGGATGCTCTGCTTGTTTTTGGTTCCTCGGAAAACAGCGGGGGATCTAGCCACATAGAATAGTACAGGGGGGTCTTACTAACAACACATTAGTAGTTTTTTCCTTATTTTTGAAATGAACACTTTCATTAGTTTTTTCCCACTCCACGAACATTTTATGCCAATTAATTCAAGAACTCTTTCTAATGAAATCGAACTTTATTTTCTCACACATACACACACACACACACAAAAAAAAAAAAAAAAAAAAAAAATGCACACACAACATACAGAAATGAATATACAAATTGTACATAGTTAAATTCTACATTGAACGCTGGGGTTATTAGTTAGATTAGGATCCACAGAGTGATTGAGGTATTTTGGTAAATGTTGCCAGTCAAGGGTAAGACTTCAAAGTCTCATCTGTTACATAGTCAAAAAGACCCTGTACCCTCCCCCTCCCAATTTCTTGTAGGGCCTTGTGCCTAATTTTGTTGAATTGAATTTTTTGTACGTTTTTTATGTTCAATTTTTTCTTTCTCAATAAAATATATAAACAAGATCAAAGTGTAGTATCTGTTCTCGCAGTATACTAGGCTTTCTCTTTTTCAAAGACCAGCGAACGCCCACTTGACCAACTTTTGCTCAAGTTCAAGGGTTTTTTTTGTTTGGCCTCAAAGGACTGACCCCATTCTTTGGGTGAGTGGTCCTTAGGGCATTGTTTTTTTTTTTTTACCACTAATGGTTTTTTCTATTTTTTGCAGATAGTCTAGTGTCTGGATCCGACTTAAGCAGCCGGCCGGGCTAAGGGAAACTGACGTGCCTTTTTAGGCGAAGGTCCCCCTAGTTTCCAAATCGTCGGGTCGGAGAAGGGCACTGGGCCAATACCTAGGGGGTGGGGGCAGGCCTCTGCCTTTTCACCATGGGGGACGCCCCTGGTGTAGCGACCGTGTCGGAGGGCACCACACCCGGTGGTGCTCCAGAGCCGTTGAGAGGGAGTGCCACATCCAGTGGTACTCCAGTGCCGTTGTTGGGGGGTACCACACCCGGTGGTGCTCCAGTGCCGTTGAGGGGGAGTGCCACATCCGGTGGTGCTCCAATGCCGTTGTTGGGGGTTACCACACCTGGTGTTACACCAGAGATCGTTTCGGCGGGTACCACATCCGGTGATACCCCAGTACTGAGGGCAACCATCTCGCCCACAGCCTTTGTATACGAGATTGAAGATGCCACACCCGGGGAAACCCCATCATCAAGCAATGAGTATTCACCCTCACCACATGTGTATGTAGTGAAGGGATCCAAGCCGTGTACCCCTTTACTGAGGGTTGATGACTCACCAGCTCCTACAGCCAAGCCGGAAGGGGTGGGCCTAGGAGCAAAGTTCAAAGGGAAGATTGCCACACCCGGTGACACCCTGCAGCCATCAACATCCAGTCAGCTGTCAATGGAGAAGGACGGCGCTTGACAGTGCAATGGCGGCGGAGCCATTGGAGGATTTTCTCAACCCCTGGGCTTTTGCAGGGCTATCACAGGCATGGTGATAGCCTACACAGAGGAGGAGACCAAAAATGTGTGGGCCAAATATGTCGCAGACACGCCAGGGGGTCCGTGGAAGATGCCAAGACTGCCAGATGGCAGGGAGAGTCCGAGGGTGGTGAGATCGGCAGGTAGCAGCCCACAGAAAAGTGAGCAGGTACTGAAGAAGTGGAGATCTCTTAACCTTGCGGTCCTGGATATGACCTTAAATTATATCCGATGGTGAGGGCCCCAGCTTGCAGGCCTTAGGGAGTGTGGAGCCACCCTTTAATTGCCATTGCTCCCAGGTCCACTCTGACCCGGATTGGTAGCACCTGTTAGCCTATGGGTTAAATAGAATATGACTTAAAAAACAAATATACTATATTAAAAAATCGTTCTTCAAAATCACCAGATTTGGCATTAAATAACCTGAAAAGGGTTGATATGCCGTAAAACAAAACAACCAACCAACCAACTCTTAATCTTGCAGAGTCTAGGCAGCAAGGCCAAGCTGGAAGAATAGAGCAGAAGAAGGCAGAATGGCCCAAGCTGAAGCAGGCTGAACCAGTCGCGGCGGCAGAAAAGAAAAGCCCGAAGAAGAACAGTAGTTGGGGCCCAAAAGGAAAGAAATCCCCGGAAGAGTATCACCGGCTTTTCCAGGAAAAATACAAGCCCCTGACCCAGGGAATGTAATTAAATTAGTTCCAGGCACATTGGAAAATCTGAGAACCAGGATAATTTCGCTGGTGACGCTAGACCAAAAAAAAAAAAAGGGCTTACAAGCAAGGAAAAGATGATGGCCATGCTCGTGGAGTTGAATAACCCGGCAACATACATAGTGCGATGTAGCTATGCAATGTGGGATCTACTCCTCCCGACAGCAGAAGATGCAGCAAAGATAGCAAAAGAAGACATTGTGTGGAAAGGGCTGAGATGTAAGCCTGAATACTTAGAGCAGAGAAGGACAACGGTGTCAGTTATGGGAGTCCCATGCTGTATCAGTGAGGAACACCTTGGTGCCATATTCTCACAATACGGAGATGTTGAGGCCGTAAACCCGGTTCGAGGACTGAGAAACATCGCCACCGGGGATTAAAGATAATCATTAAATTAACCCGGGCTGAGTTTAACGCAATACCAGCCCAACTTAAATGCGAAAACTGGGTGATGTCAATCATCGTGGAAGGGAGGAAGCCACATTGTTGGCACTGTATGTTGCCGGGGCACATAGCAAGAGTCTGCCCTAAAAGGAATCCCGTACCTCCACCAGCAACTGTTCCTCCAAAGACAGTGACAGAGGAAAAAAAGGGAAAAAACTCCTAAAGACAAGGAAACCCCCAAGGATAAGGCCACAAGCTGGAGCACGGTGGTCAGGAAAGGAAAGGAGAAGCAAACAGCGGCCGGAAAAGCAGCAAAAGAAGAAAAAGGAGAGTAAAGCAAAAGTTGGCTTCGGAATCAGAAGAAGAGTCAGGAGAAGCCGTAGACGAGACCAAGACTAAGATGGGTCAAAACAAAAAAGTAAAAGAAGACCAAACAAACTCTGCTCAACCCCAACCCCAATCCTCTCCTCCGGATGAGCAGAATACCCCTCCCCGTTGTACCACCCCTAAACCTACGTCTGAGGAAGAGGCTCCTGAAATAGAAATGGCAGAAAAAGAGGAAAAAGGAGAGACCACTACGCCTCCAGGAAAGCCGGTCAGGACCGAGAGGACCAGAAAGCGGCCATTCCTGCCTGGAGAGAGAGTATGTGAAGTGGACATAGCACAGCTGCAAACGGATCTGAGAAGGAGTTTAAAGCAGCTGGAGAAACTCACTAAAGTTGAGGGGAAAGAAGTGGAAGACCCGAGAAACTTTCGCGAGGCTCCCCTATTAATAACTTTTATCCGAAAAGAAAAGGGGGCAAGAGTTAAAGCCATGTGGAGGATGCTGAAAGAAGCCAAAGAAGCGATCCCAGGGCTTAATTTTGTAGAAGAGGAGCATCCTTCATTGAGAGCAATAGACGCAAAGTGTGAGGGAAGGGTCCCGATATATGTTCACCCTTACCATTATAGAGTTTTAAAGTTAACATTTCCCCTGGACGTGGGAGGTCTGGTCCGAGGAGGTCAGTTCACAACGGAGTTGTTAACTGGCAGCATCGGTCAGACCTTTGGCGTCCTTACCCCCGATGACTTTAGACCCATGATAAACGAATATTACTAGTTAGGGAATCATGGCAACAACATTAAACCTAGTTTAAATGCGAGGGGCATCAGATCCCGAAGCAAGGCTGCTTGCGTGCTGAGGGATCTCGTGGCCCTTGAGGTAGATATAGCTGCAATTCAGGAGACCCACTTTGTTGGGCCTGGGGATTGCGATGTGCTGGTGAACGACTTTGATGTTTACTCAGCATATGGCAATTCCCGTAGTCGTGGGGTTTCTGTGCTAGTGAGTTGCACCCTAGCTGCGACGGTTACTGTAGTCCACGTGGACGCTCATGGAAGGCTGGTCGTGGTCGATGTTGCCATTAAAAGTGGTAAGTTCTGGATTTTGGCTGTTTACGTGCCCAATATAGCTGGGGAGAGGGTTTCCTTTTTTCGGCCGGTGGAGGTGTTCCTATCGGCGGGTCTGGAGTGGGTAGTTTTAATGGGGGATTGGAATGCCATCCTGGACCCCAAGATAGATAAGGTCGGGGAGGATAGAGGGTCGGAGAGGTGTGAAAGCTGCCTGTCTGACCTGATGGCCTCGTGTGGTCTGGTCGACAGATTCTGTCTGGATCACCCGGGGAGGGAGATGTAGATGTGGCAAAAAAGTGCGGCCTCCTGTTCAAGTACCTACTTGGATAGAATGTTAATTAGAAGACATAGATTTTTTATCTTGTCCCACGTTCCACTGGCTAGGTCATTCGGACCATAAATTAGTAATGGCCCGTTTGAGAGTAGGTAATAGGCCTAGGTTGGCTGGCTACTGGAAGTTGAACGCCTCCTTACTGGAGATGAACGACTTCCGGGAACAGCTGACAACACTAATTCAGCAGGAGTTAGTGGGGGCGGTTACTGGGAGTAGCTGGTGGGTTAGACTTAAGGCTACCATTAGGCTCTTTTGCGTCCAATATAGCCAACGCCTCGTGTTAACTAGGGCACGGACCAAAAGGCACCTAGATGATAGGCTGACCCGGGCGGTGGCTGGTGGGAATCCCCTAGAGATAGCAGTAGTTAAGAGGGACCTCCAGCACTTGGCTAGCGAGCGTTATGAAGGTCAAGTAGTTAGAGATAGGTTAAATATAGTCTCTAACAAAGCCGTGAACGTTGACGCTGTTGAGCATAAGGCTGCCTTAAGACGTGGCTCGGATGAGTACATTCAGAAGGTGAAAAACCTGGAAGGGCATACCCTCGTATCGACTCGAGAGATTTGCAATGGGTTTCGTCAACATCTGGAGGAACGCTTTACCCAACTACCCAGACTCCGCGGCCAGGAGTTTGGCAGCTATTTAGCCGGCTCGCCCTGCCTTACTGCGGCCCAAGCAGCTAGCTGTGATGGGATGGTTACGGAGCGTGAAGTCATGACTGCGTTGAAGCAGGTTGGCCATAACAAATCTCCAGGGCTCGATGGTCTGCCCTACGAACTGTATTTGAGGCTGTCGCCCATGTTTGTTCCTCTTCTGACGGGTGTGTTTAACCACTGGTTTGCTCAGGGATGAATCCCTGGGCAGGTAACCAAAGAGTGGTCACACTACTGAAGAAAAGAGAGCGGCATGGTGGGGAGGACTTAGATGATTATAGGCCCATAACTCTGCTAAACACAGAGTTGAAGATTTTAGCCCGAGTTCTTGTAAACGGACTGCAGGTTGTTATCGGCGACTTCGTTGAACCGGATCAGACTTGTTCTGTGAAGGGGAGATCGATTCAAAACAACTTGCACTTGGTGCGCACGATCATAAAGGGGTTAGAAGACGACACAGGAGCCGTGCTGATCAATTTAGATCAGTCCAAAGCGTTTGATAGGGTCGACGATGGTTTCTTGGAATCTGTTATGGAGACCGCCAGCTTTGGTCCGTACTTCCGCAAGTGGATTTCCATTCTGTATTGTAGTCCTGTGGTAGCGGTACAAGTAAATAGTAGGTTGTCGGAGTCCTTTGGGGTCTCTCGGTCGGTGCGCCAGGGTTGTCCGCTGTCGCCTCTGTTGTATGTCCTGGCGTTGGAGCCCTTCCTTTGCAAATTAAGGGACGAGGCGACTAGACCAGTCCTGCGCAGCATAGCTCTACCTGGCGGCAAGTTCGCCAGGGTGTCCGCGTACGCTGATAATGTCACCGTTTTTGTAGGGTGAAGGATCGATATTAAAGCGGTGATGGAGACGGTCGCTGAGAATGAAAGTGTCACCGGGGCCATAGTCAATCGTAGCAATTACGTTGGCCTGCGGTTGGGCACCTGGACCAAGGCAAACTCGCTCCAGGTGGGTTCGGCTGGACTGATGGCCCGATAAAGATTCTTGGAGTCTGCTTCGGGCCTGGACTCCAGTTGGACAAAAATTGGTCGGAAGTACAGACAAAGGTCGAATCGTCAGTAAGGACTTAAATTCACAGGGGCTTATCCCTGAAGGGTCGTGCGGAGTTGTGTCAAACTTACGTCTTTCCGTTGATCCTTTACCACTTGTCAGTACTTCCTCTGCCTGCAGACCGCTGTAAGGCTTTGGAGCGACTCCTTTTCAAACTTCTTTGGAAAGGAGGAAAGCCGTATGTCCGTAGACAGGTCTGTACACAGAAACTCAGCGAGAGAGGCTTAGGAATGCCTGACTTGTTAAGTCATAAGTACGCCGAAAGATTGGCGTTCCTGAGTCGGACACTGCTTGAGGAATTGCACTGGGTACCAGTTGTGGAGCAAGCTTTTCCACAGCTCTTATCCTCCCCTGCCGCTGAAGGTCCCAGAAGACCAGTGGGGGAATGGCAATTCCTCTCCGAATGCCGAGCTGCCCTTAGGGCATTGCCCGGGTCCAGTGACCTTCCACGGTATAGGAGGAGGCTATATCGGGATTTAGTAGTGGGGACTGCAAAAGATCCGCTGGTTGAATGGCTACACATGTCGAGGGAGGAGGTCCTCTCTCAGTGGAATTGGGCGCCAGCCAGAAGCTTCTTAAACAATTCAGAGTTTTCCATAACATGGAGGTTTGTCCAGAATGCGCTGCCACTTTTTGGCATGCTTGCCAGGGACTGCAGGAGGGATGAATACGTTCCCTTTTGCCCCTGCTGCGAGGATGATGAGGATGAGACAAGGGATCGTGCCTTTATTCTTTGCAGTCGGAGAGGTAATGGCTCACATCGACCCTGAGTGGTTGGTGCCACTTGATTTGGCATACATCGTCGACAACATGGATCCGCCGTTCACTGGGGAGAAATGGTTGGTGTTTCTCGCGATCCCAGCTGTAGCTAGGTTAGTGACGTTGGTTACACGTCTTAACATTGTCTATGGGGTTGAATCTGTTTCAGATCGGGATCTGGTCGTTTACTTTAAGCATCAGCTTAAAGTAAAGATCAGATACGATTGGAAAAGATTACATCGCATAGATTTCGATAGGAGATGGGTGCACAACACTAGTTTGTGCATCCGACGAGGCGCTAGGTTTAAGTTTGTTTACCCACCCTAGTGGTATTGGTCAGGCGGTGCTAAGGTTCTACGGAACCCAGCCCCGAGCAAAGTTTATAGAGTAGGAGTAGTTATGTTGTAACCACTTCGAGTGGAAAATACTTTATTAAGTGCTAGACTAGGGCAAGTATGATAGTTGATCCTGTCCCCGATTTTATTTTTCATTGGCACTAGGAGAGCTTCCAAAGATGCCCAGTCCACCATTTGTTTTGCCCCTACACGTACATTTATCTTGGAAGACGCCATCCATTCCCTATGTTACCCATCCATATCTAATTTGTTTTCAAAATATCATCCGTAGGTCCCCTACTCCCCACTAGGGAACGACCTGCTTGCTTTCGACCTTCGGGACCGGAAGACAGTGGGTGTTCCATATTTAGAAGCAGGTTGGAAGGACCCCTTACTAACCCGCTCTCGTAGGCATTTTGTTTAGTTGTTTTATTTTTCTTTCTTTTTGGGTGTATCTTAGCTCGCCCCCCCCACTCCCCATCATCTCATCCCTCATTTATTAGGAAAAAAAATTTGTCAGTATATATAACTTTTTGTTTTGTTAAAACATGTAAATATTCGTTTTGTTTTTCAGTTTGTATATAAAGCCGATGCATACGCTGGGGAGATTTTAAGTAGATAAACTCCATGGTAAGAATGAGATATTATGGTGATAGTATCTTAGTGTAGGAAACTTAATAAAGTCTTTAAAAGACCTAGCAAGTAGTTAGAAATTACCCTCGACCCCCACTTCCCTCTACTGGCCCTGGTGCCTAAGTGTTCTGAACCCCAAATGAGGGCCTGGCAGTAGATAATGCAAGGCCCGGGGCCAAGCACTAAATAAACTGTTGTTCTTGGCCTTTTGTCCAAGATCAAAGTGTAACCATCGGTTTGTTCAGGGCTCCATCCCTGGGTAGGTGACCAAGGGAGTGATCACATTGCTGAGGAAAGGTCAACGGCATGGTGGGGAGGAAGATTTAGATGATTTCAGGCCCTTGACTCTGCTAAACACAGAGTTAAAGATTTTGGCCAAGGTTCTTGCGAATCGGTTGCAGGTTGTCATCACTGATTTGATCGAACCAGACCAGAGCTATGCTGTGAAGGGGAGATCGATTCAGGACAATCTTCATCTGATACGCACGATCATAGAGGGGACAGAAGACGACGCCGAGGCCGCGCTGATCAGTTTGGATCAGTCCAAGGCTTTCGATAGGGTGGACCATAGGTTCCTGGGATCTGTGCTGGAGGTCACCGGATTTAATCCGGACTTCCGCAAGTGGATCTCTGTAATGTACGACAGGCCGATGGTAGCGGTGCAGAGCAACGGTAAGCTGTCGGAGTCTTTTGCCGTCTCCCAGTCGGTGCGACAGGGTTGTCCGCTGTCGCTTCTTTTGTACGTCCTGGCGTTGAAACCCCTCCTTCGCAAGTTAAAGGATGAAGCGACTACACCAGTCCTGCGTGGGATAGCTCTCCCAGGAGGCACACGAGCCAGGGTTTCCGCATTCGCCGATGACGTCACCGTGTTCGTGTCTTGCCCCACGGACATTCAAGTGGTCACTGAGGCGCTCGATCGATATGAAGAAGTTACGGGGGCCGTCTTAAATCGCAGTAAGTCGGTGGGTCTGCGGTTGGGTGCCTGGACCGGAGTAAATTCGCTTCCAGGCATCTTCAGTTGGACCGACAGCCCGGTCCGGATTCTTGGTGTGTGGTTCGGACCGGGTTTCCAGCTGAAGAAAAACTGGTCAGAAGTAGAGGCCAAGGTCGAATCCCCTGCCTAGACTTGGGTTCGAAGGAAATTGTCCTTGAAGGGTCGGGCGGAGGCATGTGCTACATACGTCTTTCCGCTCATCCTTTACTCTCTGTCTGTACTTCCACTCCCTGCAAAACGACGAATCAGCTTACAGGAGCACCTCGACACACTCTTGTGGAACGAGGGTAAGCATTATGTTTGCAGAGAGGTCTGTGTTTGAAATCCGAGCGAGGGAGGCTTGGGATTACTCGATCTCCTGTGTCACAAGCACGCAGAGAGGTTGGCCTTCCTGAGCCATTCGTTGTACATAGAC
This sequence comes from Euprymna scolopes, assembly GCF_053919585.1. NCBI lineage: Eukaryota > Metazoa > Mollusca > Cephalopoda > Sepiida > Sepiolidae > Euprymna > Euprymna scolopes. The sequence continues at coordinate 63,801,012 of NC_136510.1, forward strand.
GTTCCATGGGTCGCTGCGGTTGAAACCTCGTTTTCCAATCTCACACCTGACCCCTCAGTCTCTGCCGTGCTTCGACCGAGGGGGGAACAAACATTCTACGCTGAATGCCAATTCGCACTTAGAGCGTTGCTGGGGACCAGTGTCCTCGAACAATCTAGGAACAGGCTTTATCGGGAGCTAGTGGGGTGTAGCACAAAGGAATCGCTAGTGAAACAGACAGTGATATAGTTGGAGGAGGTCTGCTCCCAGTGGAGTTGGGCGCCGGGACGGGACTTTCTTACAAATTCGGAATTTTCCCTTACCTGGCGACTTGTCCGGAATGCACTGCCCCTTTACAATGAAGAAACCCGGGTCTACTGCCTGCGCTGCGATGAAGACATGAGAGAAACGGCCGGTCATGCCTTTTTCCGCTGCAGCAGGCTCAAGACCCTCCTAGGGTATGTCAATGAGGTAATGGCTCGCATCGATGCCAAGCGCTGGCTTGAACTCGACGAATCATATTTTGTGGAGAACATTGATCTGCCGCTGCCTAGGGAAAAAAGAATGGTTTTTCTAGCGATACTAGCAGTAGCGAGGATGGTCATATGGATCACATGCCTCAAGCGAGTCCGCGAAGGGATATCTGTTCTTGATCAGGATCTGATCGTCTACTTTAAACATCTGCTTAAAGTAAAGATCAGATGCGATTGGAAGAGGTTGCCTCGAGTGGCCTTTGACAAGAGCTGGGTGCATGACGCTAGCTTGTGACTCCGACGAGGCGCCAAGTTTTAATTCGTGTTACCACCATAGGCATGGCACATGCAGTACTGGTTCCTATGGAGCCCATCCCGCTAGGTTAGATAAATAAAAAGTAAAGAGACTCTTGATGGTGGTACAAATGAGATCCTGTCCCCCGATTGTTTGTTTTTTGGCACTAGAGAACCTTCCGAGGCTACCCTACAACAACCCCCCTACCTCTTTGTTTTATCACCCCCTGATCAACCCCTACTCGGAGGTCGCCACCTAATATATTCCCCTTTTTTTGTTTTTAACAATCTATTTTACTCCCAACACCCGATATGAATTCTTCCCAATCCCCATTAGGGATCTCCCCGCTTGTTTTCGGTGCCCCGGAAAACAGTAGGCGATCTAACTACTTAGATTAGCTTAGGGAGGAACCTTACTAACAATGCACTAATTTTATTTTTTGTATATTTTTTCTAGATTTCTCACTCCCCAACAGGAACGGTTTTTCTTCCAAATTCAAGAACTTTTTATTTTCGAATGAATTGAACTTTTTTCACACATACACACATTTTATTTAAAAAAAAAAAAAATGCACACACACACACACACACACACACACACGCACACACGCACACACAGAAATTGTATATATATCATTTTTGCAAAAATACTGGGGTTTTCAGTAGTTAGTTTAGAGTCCACAGAGTGAATGAGGTATTGTGGTAAATGTTGCCAGTCAAGAGTAAAGTCGCCAAAGACTCCATTTTCACTGTAGTAACAAAGACCCTGCAACACTCCCCCACCCAGATCTTAAATGGCCTTGTGCCTAAATTTGTTTTGTAAATTTGAATTTTGCTTTTAATTTATTTTAATTTTACATTGAATTATTTTGATTGTAATTTTCATTTTCACAAAATAAATTAAATATAAAGATCAAAGTGTAGTATCTGTTCCGGCAGATACTGCAAGCAAAGACCATATGTAGGGGCAACCCCACATATAAGACCTTGGTCAATGTAGAGGCAACCCTTCATACCAATTGTCACTATGCAGCTCCCCTACTCCCCGGGGAGTTGGTCCCCATTTCCCCTTCACTCCTCACATTAAAAATCGGCCTTGTGGCTAATTAGCTGTGGCGGAGCAAATAAATACCTCAAAGTGTAGTATCTGCCGGAACAGATACTGCAAGCAAGGACCCTATGTGTGGGCAACCCCATAGATAAGACCTTGGTCAATGTAAGGGAAACCCTTCATACCAATTGTCACTATCCAACTCTCCTACTCCCTGAGGAGTTGGTCCCCATTTTCCCTTCACTCCTCACATTAAAAATCGGCCTTGTACCTAATTTGCTCAGTGGCTTTCTCTTTTTCAAAGACCAGCGACCACCCACTTGATCAGCTTTTTGGTCAAGTTCATGATGGCTTGTTTTTTTTGGCACTAGAGAACCTTCTGAGGCTACCCTACCACTACCCCCCCTATCTTTTTGTTTTTTTATCCCCTGATTAACCTCTACTCGAAGGTTGCCACCTAATATATTCCCCCCTTTTGTTTTTTACAATCTATTTATTTTACTCCCAACACCCAATATGATTTCTTCCCAATCCCCATTAGGGGTCTCCCCGCTTGTTTTCGGTGCCCCGGAAAACAGTAGGCGATCTAACTACTTAGATTAGCTTAGGGAGGAACCTTACTAACAATGCACTAATTTTATTTTTTGTATATTTTTTCTATATTTCTCACTCCCCAACAGGAACGGTTTTTCTTCCAAATTCAACAACTTTTTATTTTTTCCAATGAATTGAACTTTTTTTCACACACACACACATTTTAATTTAAAAAAAAAAAAAAATGCACACACACCCACATACAGAAATTGTATATATATCCTTTTTGCAAAAACGCTGGGGTTTTCATTAGTTAGCTTTAGACTCCACAGAGTGAATGAGGCATTGTGGTAAATGTTGCCAGTCAAGAGTAAAGTCGCCAAATACTCCAATTTTTACTTTAGTTACGAAGACCCTGCAACACTTCCCTCCCTCGATCTTATAGGGCCTTGTGCCTAAATTTGTTTTGTCTTTTGGAGATTTTACTTTTTTAAATTTTTTAATTTGATATTGGAATTTTTATTAATTGTAATTTTTTTCTTTAAACAAAATAAATTAAATATAAAGATCAAAGTATAGTATCTGTTCCCAATTACTCATTTTTGATTTTTTTCAAGAGGTCCGCCACTTGACCCACCCGTCAAGTTTAAGGTTTTCACTTTGGTCACTTTTGTGACTTTACTAACCTTGGTTAGTGGGACCGACCCCTTCTTTGGGGAGTCTGGACCCTTTTCGCTCCCCCAGGACCAACGCCATTGTGTGGTAGTCTGGACCCGAAAACCAATCCCTTCTTTGGGAGTTTGCTGTTCTCGAGACCGACAACACTTTCTTTGGTAGACGCGACCTGGTCGGGTTAGTGTAGCATTTTTTCTTTTGGGTACTTCGTTTCCTCCTCCCCTCTGAGGTTGAAATGGTCTACTTTCTCCCCTCTTAATTGCCTGTGCAGCACTCTGACCTGCCAGGCCCACTCTTTGTCTTCCTTCGCTGCTCTCCCAGTGGATTGAGCAGACCGGGTTCTCTTTGTCACTTCCTTGGGGTTGTTTGTGGGTAGGGTGACGTGGGTAGGGCGGGTGTTTCGTTTCTGCTCCCCTCTCTGGGCAGAGATGTCTTTCCCCTCTCTCTCTTAATTGCGACGCGGCACTCTCACCCGCTAGCATCCTCTGCGTCTTCCTTCGCTGCGCTCCCCCGCAAGGGGGATCTGAGCTGACTAATCCAACATCCCCGTGAGGGGAGGTCAATCCACTTTCTCTCTTCTGACCTCAACCACTCCCCTCCCCCCCCCCTCATTTCCTTGCATTTTCTTTTCTCCCCTGCTACACTTTGGTCCGCGGCAGCGGCCGGTGCAGTTTTTTTGCACGATGCCAGGGAAAAGGCATATACCACCGCAGATGCGCCACATCGCCCCTCTCGAGTACTCCCACAAGGGATGAAGAGAAGGAGAAGGCCAGGGTAGGGCCGCAGCCCGTGGCGACCCAGGCAGAGCCAACACCAGAAGGGCAACCAAACCAGCCCCCTGCTCCCCACGAGGGCCACTCCCCAGTCCGGGGAGTCAAAGAAGCGGCTGACGAGGGAACGAGGCTCAAACTCGGTAGTACACACCCAGCAACACCAGTCCGACCTCAATCCTCGTCGGTCGAAGCAAACACTCCCGCTCAGGCTCCCCAAGAGGACCAAGACGAAATGGAGGATACTGGAAAAACGGCTGACGAGGGAACGATGTACCCGGCAGGTGGTACACACCCAGCGAGACCTGTTCCAACTCAATCCTCGTCGGCCGGAGATGATGTCACCACTCCTGCTCCCCAAGAGGACAACCTCCAGGCAGAAAAGCAAAGAGAAGCTGGAGACGGGGAGACCAAAGACGACACTGATGGACCACAGCCTGTGGCTCCACCGGTCTCCCAATCCCTTTCCGGTCAACCAACACCAGCTCCCCAAGAGGACAACTCCCCGACGCCAGAAATGGAGGAAGACGAGGATGGTGTTGCCTGCAGAACCAGAGCTCTGTTCAGAGACACCCTAGCATCGCTAAAGAGTCTCGGGGGGGAATACAAGGCACCTTCACCGCCCAAAGCTTCCCTAAACATGCCACCTCCAGTGAAAGTCTCAAAGGCAACCCTCTGACGACTAAGCTTATGGAGAAGAAACCCACTCCAGAATCTCCGGGCAGAACCAAGGATGAGGGCCAGAGATTGGGCCACAGCGAGTGCACGACACCCCAGGAGGACTGGCCAAGTCTTACCCCAAACAAGACAACGATACAGCAGCAGCCGCAACAGCAGAAAAAGAAAGAAACAGTGGCCACTCCTCGTCCCGGTCCGTCCAACACCAAACAGGATGGAACAGTGACATGGGGCCCACAGAACAAGGAGCAGATGACACCTGAAGAGTACAGGGAGCTCTTCAACTCAACTTACAAGGCTGTCACAGATGGTATAAAAATCCAACTCCTTCCGGGACAAATTGAAGAGCTGGAGAAGAGAGTTCTCTCCCTGGTCACCTCCGACCTTAAAACCAGGAGTTTAACAGGTGTCAACAAAGACAACATGGTGGAACTCCTCATCGGACTGAACATTCCGGTCAGCTACATATGCAGGAGAAGTTTCGCCATGTGGGACATCCTACTCCCCAGTCAAGAGGAGGCAAAAAGACTGGCCGAGACTGACCACATAACTAGAAATATTTGGCTCCAGCCGGTATATTTGAATAAAAGAATCGCCTCGGTCTCAGTCTTAAATGTCCGATGCTACATGACCGGAAGGAAGCTCGGGGCCATTATGAGCCAGTACGGCGATGTGGAAGCTGTCGTCCCATCCCGCGGTCAACACAACATGATGACAGGGGACTACAAGCTCTGATTGGTCCTGGACAAGGTCGAATTCGACACCCTTCTGGCTATGCTCAAGCTTGGAGACTGGACCATGACACTGATCGTGCAGAGGAGAAGGCCGCACTGCTGGCACTGTCAGCAAATGGGACACATGGCAAAGGACTGTCCCAAAAAACAACCAGCCAGAGCCCTGGGAAAAGCCCCCACCAAAACACCGGCCAAAACTCAAGCAGAAGCCCAAGCCTCAACACAAGTCACAACCTCAGCCACAGTAAACGCCGGCCCAGTAGCAGAAGCAGGTTGGGTGATGGTCACTAAGAAAGGCAGAGCCAACAAAAACCTGCCCAAGCCAATAGTGACCAAAACCCGAAATCACACTGATGGACACGCAGGCATCCTCTTCCTTAAACAAAAGGAAGCTCCAAGATTCCGAGGAAGAGATCGTGTCGGACGGAGTAGAGGCGACCATAGATGCAGAGGGAACAGCCACAGCAACAGTCACCAAAAAGACGAGCAAGAGGAGGAAGAGCAGGAAGACTAAAGGAGACACCCCCACCCACAAAGACAATAGTAAAACAGTAGCTGAACTCTCCACACCCTCCACCCCCAATCAGCCAGTAGAACCAAACCCCTCCTGCCCAAGCTCCCCCAGAACAGTTTCACATAACCCATCCCCGCATAGGGCAAACACCAACCCCCAAAAACCTATACCCCCAACTCCCATCATTCCTACTCTCACTCCTCCTCCTCCCCCGGCCAAGGAAAAACCTATGCCACCAGTCTGCATGGAACGGACGAAAAAACTCCTTTCCTTCCAAGGGAAAGGATTTGTGAACTGGACCCTCTCCAACCAATACCTGACCTCAAAGGCCAGCAGAAGGTCCGGTACAACAAATTAAGGAACTTTGCATATATCGGTGGTGTTGTGAAGGAACATAACTGGCTATACACCGGTTACAAACTGTATATATATATTGGACTGTTGGGCAGACAGCGGCAGACAAGCAGTCGCAGTAAGACGGATAGTCTTACGTGTTGATTATCAGACTTTCTTCCCCATACTTGTTACTATGTACTTCTATTTACCTTAGGCGAGCAGCCTTACGTTTCTGTATTATAAATAAACCCCATTACACATACCACTCGGTGTAACTCACGTTTGTCTTTATTTCCTAAGTATTTAGGAATATAACAATGGCGACGAAAGGATGTTCTTTCTCTTAACAGAGATAAATTACCGTACCAAGGACTGTGTACAATGCAAGGATTTTTTGTTTTACGAAAAAAACAAACTACACAAGGATTTTTGACCACGTGCGTCAATGAATTTAAAAATTTTTCCTACCTAAAGTAGCGAAAAGTACGGATTTTTCTTCGTAAAGAACTCACAAGAAATTATAGAAACATGTTCAAGGTAAAGTGGAATTTATATTTATTTTGACAAGTAAAAAAAAAAAAAAAAAATGGTCGCAAGTTGAATTCGAAACTACACTAAAGGATTACGAGTTTCGAAAGAAAAAATATAAATACAACGACTATTGTACCATTTTATGCCACGTGGGAACGGCAGCCATATATTTTTTTTTTTTGGAAAATTAATTGTTTGTTATTGCCTTTATATAAATAATTGGAACTATTTGTCGTGGGAAGTAAGAAATATTTTGTGTATGAACTTACGTTGTTGAAAAAAAAAAAAAAAAAAAAAAAAAAAAGAATTATTTTACAAAGCCTGTTGAATTACTATGGATGAACTTTGTTGAAACGTGTTGTGTCTGCATATTGCTACTAATTTACGATATACGTAAATTTACGATTTTTCTTTGGAATTATTGTGTAGAATTCGAAAAGACATTTTTGTACTAGAAGCTAACATGGAACAATTAGCAGAGTTAACTAAGGCTCTAGCCCTTAGCATCCAGGAACAGACAAAAATGACTCAACAATTTTTAGCGCAACAACAACAACAACAACAAATTCAACAACAACAGCTACAGCAACAGCTGCAACAACAACAAGAAAGAACACAAAAAACTTTAGAGGCACAACAAGAACAAACAAACATACTACAACGACAAATGTCGACACAGCAAAAGAATTTAGAAAAGCTAATTCTAACGTCGACCGGGAAGAAGACTAATTTTTCTGCCGAGGGTATTTCAAATTCACTAACGGAATTTCGTTACTCCCCGGATACTGGTGTTACTTTCCCTGCATACTACAGAAGATACGAAACAATTTTTACGAAAAGATGTTTAGACTGGACCGATGAGGAAAAAGTTACCCTGCTACTACAAAAACTGGGTACTGATGAAAACACCAAGTATGCAAATCTAATTCTACCAAAAAAACCGGAGGAGGTTTCGTTCGAGGAAACAATTAGTACCTTGTCGAAAATATTTGATAAAAGGGATAGCCTATTTCACTCTAGATACAAATGTTTGAACATTCAGAAGGCAGAAGCTGAAGACTATCTAGAATATGCTTGCACTGTGAACTGTTTATGCGAATCATTTAAATTGAATGAAATTTCCGCAGACCAATTTAAATGTTTAATCTTTGTACAAGGTCTCACAGCACCAAGGGACAAAGATATACGTTCACGGATCCTAACAATTATGGAGGCGGATCCTAACATAACATTGCAAAAAGTCACTGAAGAGTGTCAACGTCTGATTAACATAAAGAAAGACAACACTCGCATTGAAGAGAAAAATATTTTTAAGGTGCAGCAAGTAAAAAGGCAAGGGACCACAAGAAAGTCCAGGTTCCAAGAACACAGGATCCTTAAAGGATACAGAGACCCAAAGCTAAAGTGTAAATGTTGTGGTAGTTTAAGACACAACAATAAGACCTGCTGGTTTAGGAACAAAATATGTTATGAATGTGGTCTCAGAGGTCACAAGGGAACATACTGTGCCCAGAAGAAAAGACAAGGGACCGATAATGTAAATACGCTTCGCATGAATAAAGAAAAAAGCTGCGAAAGACGGAAATATGTTGATGTTCGGATAAATGGACATCTGGTTACATTGCTTCTGGATAGCGGTGCAGATATTAGTATTATAAATGAAGATATATGGAAAAGGATAGGTCGACCTGAATTAACGAAAACCAGAAAGACGGCGAGAAGTGTGTGCGGCAAAAGATTAGAGTTCAAGGGAGAATTAAAATGAAAAAGTGACATTCGCTAACCAGACTCATAAATCCAAAGTGTACGTCGTACCAGGAAAGAATGCATGCCTGTTTGGGGTAGATTGGATTGTCCTGTTTAATTTATGGGAGAAACCCATAAATTCGTTTTGTAACGTTTTAACTGCAGAAAAAGCAAACCAAAGGGAAGACTTCCTGAAGGATTTGAAAACTGAATTTCCCAATGTTTTTGCCGAAGGACTAGGACTCTGTATTAAGACAGAGGCAAAATTTGAATTAAAGAAAAATGCCACTCCAGTATTCAAACCTAAAAGGAATGTGCCTTTTTCAGCGATGGACGCAATCGAAAAAGAGTTGGATAGACTTCAACAACTGGAAGTCATTGAAAAAGTTAACCACACAGATTGGGCAAGTCCAACCGTGTATGTAAAGAAAAAAAATAACAGAATAAGGGTCTGTGGAGATTTTTCAACGGGTTTAAATGACTGTCTATTGGACCATAATTATCCCCTTCCGTCCGCAGAAGATCTGTTCTCTAAGCTTAACGGAGGAAAAATTTTTTCTAAGATAGACCTCTCAGATGCTTACTTGCAAATTAAGATCAGCGATGAATGCTCCAAATACTTAGGCATAAATACTCATAAGGGCATTTTTAAGCTAAAGAGGCTTCCTTTTGGATTAAAGGTTGCTCCTGCTATTTTCCAGCAAATTATGGACACGATGCTGGCAGGGTTGGAATTTTCAATGGCCTACCTTGACGATATCCTAATTAAAAGTGAAAATTTGCAAGATCATAAGAAGCATGTAAAAGAAGTATTCAAAAGAATACAGGAATTTGGTTTTAAATTGAGCCCAGAAAAATGCGATTTTTTTATGAAAAAAATTAAATATCTAGGTCAAATAATCGACAAAGAGGGTCGAAGACCGGATCCACAAAGGACTGAAGCAATTGAAAAGATGCCTGCTCCAGATTCAGTGACAAAATTAAAATCGTTTTTGGGATTAGTTCAATACTATGCAATTTACATCCCTAACATACATAATTTAAGAGCTCCTCTTAACGAGTTACTGAAAAAGGGTGTTAAATGGAACTGGAATAAGGAATGTGAATCTGCTTTCCAAAATATCAAAAGATGTCTACTGTCAGACTTAGCATTGGCACATTTCAATCCAGAAAAGGAACTAATACTAGCAACGGACGCCAGTGATTACGGTGTTGGCGCTGTGTTACTTCACAAGTATGAGGATGGTAGGACAAAAGCTATCGCCCATGCTTCAAGAACGTTGGTTGCAGCGGAGAAAAATTACAGCCAAATTGAAAAAGAGGCGCTGTCGATAATATTTGGAATTACAAAGTACAATCGATTTCTCCATGGACGATCTTTTATTTTGCAAACCGACCATAAACCCCTACTTACCATATTTGGATCAAAGAAAGGCATTCCCACACATACTGCGAATCGATTACAGCGATGGGCTGTAACCCTCTTAAACTATCAGTTTAAGATGGAACATGTATCCTCAAAAAAGTTAGGACACGCAGATGCATTATCACGGTTGATCCCTAAAAGAAGCGAAAGTTTCGAAGAAACGGTAATTGCTGCGCTTAAAGACGAAAGTGAATGTACAAGTTCAATGTGTAATATGATACGTGAACTTCCGGTAACTTTCGAAAAAATAAAAAAAGAGGCAGTAAATGACATTTTCATTAAGAAAATGAAAAATCAATTGGGATGGATAAAAAAAAATAAAAAGGTAGATCAAACAACGCCTTTTTCCATCTGTGAAGATGTGCTCATGTATGGTGAGAGGATCGTAATTCCACTAACGTTACAGAGGAAAATTCTGAAGGAATTTCATACAGGTCATCCGGGCATTTCGAGAATGAAATCCCTTATGAGAGGATATGTGTACTGGCCTGGTATGGACAAGGAAGTTGAAAAATGTGTCAAGACATGCAGAGGATGTCAATTAGCAGCTCGAGATCCTCCAGTAAAAACGACGCCATGGCCAAAGACGGACCTACCCTGGTCACGTCTGCATATTGATTATGCGGGACCTATAAATGGTTATTTTTACTTGATTATTGTAGATTCTTTTTCAAAATGGCCAGAAATATTTAAGTTGAGACATCCAACAGCAAAAAACACTGTGAGTGCGCTTAATGAAATTTTTAGCCGTTTTGGAGTGCCAAAAACCTTAGTGAGCGATAATGGAACAGCATTTACTGCTCATGAATTCAAAGAATTCTGTGACTCACTAAATATTCTACATATGACAACACCTGTGTACCATCCACGATCGAATGGGTTGGCCGAAAAATTTGTAGATACGTTTAAAAGGGCACTTAAGAAAAATCTTACTACGGACACAGACGAACAATGTATTCAAACATTTTTAGCAATTTACAGGGTGACACCAAATCCTAATAATAATGTCAATTCTTCCCCGGCTGAGCTAATGTTTGCAAGAAAGATAAGATCTGTCTTCGATAGGCTGCTACCAGAGAAAAAGAAAGTTTTCAAAAAAGAAAACCTTAATACCAAGTGCTTCTCCCCAGGTGAAAATGTATATTTCAAAAATTTTCAAAATGGACGAAATCAGTGGGTTGAAGGTATTATCAAAAAAAGGATTGGGAGCATGGTCTATACCATCCAAGGATTAAGTTTTGTCTGCAAAAGACACAGAAATCAAATACGTCCCAGACTGTCTCCAAATGTGGAAGAGACACCAATGGAAACATTGTGCGATATTTTTGATATACCAAAACCAGCGTGTGTACCGCAAACAATGAATATTTCGCCTGAACCGACCATACGGGCTGGACAGAAACCTTTACCCCGGGTAACGCTGACCAGAAGGAAAAGCGCAAGAAAGAGAAAAGTTACCAGGAGATTAAGCCCTGACCCTAAAAGGAAGAGGTATTTAAGCTAAAATCAGGAAGATTTCAGCTTCAGGGGGAGGTGTTGTGAAGGAACATAACTGGCTATACACCGGTTACAAACTGTATATATATATTGGACTGTTGGGCAGACAGCGGCAGACAAGCAGTCGCAGTAAGACGGATAGTCTTACGTGTTGATTATCAGACTTTCTTCCCCATACTTGTTACTATGTACTTCTATTTACCTTAGGCGAGCAGCCTTACGTTTCTGTATTATAAATAAACCCCATTACACATACCACTCGGTGTAACTCACGTTTGTCTTTATTTCCTAAGTATTTAGGAATATAACAGGTGGCGACAACGTTGCTGACCCAACCAAATTCAAGAACGTTCCCTTGTTGACCACTTTCATTAGGGTCAACAAGGATGCTAGGACTGAAGCCTTCTGGGCCATGATAGATGCAGCAAAGGATACTATCCCAGGCCAGCAGCTGGTGGATAGGGAGCATCCCTCACTGAACAATATCATATACAAATGCGAGGGAAGAATCCTGGGTTATATCCACCCCTCCTTTTACAGGGCGCTTAAACTCACTTTCCCCCTGGATGTGGGAGGCGTGGCCAAGGATGGATTACCCTCGCCAGACTTACTCACTGGAAGCCTTGGACAGGCCTGCCACGTCCTCACCCCCGAGGAATTCAGGCCCGTGTGTGATACTGAATAAGGTAGGTGACCATGGCTTTAAATTTGGCTACTTATAATGTGAGGGGCCTCAGATGTCGAAGCAAGGCCACGCGCGTACTGAGAGAACTGGTGTCCCTCAAGGTAGATATTGCCGCTATACAGGAGACCCACTTTATTTGTGATGGGGATTGTCAGGTGCTGGTGAACGATTACGATGTTTACTCAGCATATGGCAATACCTACAGTCGTGGAATCTCCTTGCTAGTAAATCGCACCCTATCAGCGTCGGTGAATGTTGTTCACGCGGACGAGGACGGGCGGGCGATTGTCGCCTTGCTGCCATTAATAGCAGTGTGTTCCGGACAGTCGCAGTTTATGCACATAATTCCGCTGTGGAGAGGGCTTCCTTCTTTCGATGGGTGGAGGGTTTTATAGATGATCCGGAGAGGGTAGTCTTAATGGGTGATTGGAATGCCATCCTTGATCTCAAGATAGATGAGGTCGGGGGGACTAGCGGTTCAGTGTGGTGTGACAGCAGTCTGTCTGACCTAATGGCTTCATGCAACCTGGTCGGCAGATTTCGCCTGGATCACCCGGGGCGGGAGATGTGGACGTGGCATCCTAATGTGCCTTCCTATCCAAGTACTTACTTGGATCGGATGTTAGTTAGAAGAGGCGATGTAGATTTTCTAGCTTGCCCCACATTCCACTTTTTAGGACACTCGGACCATAAACTAGTTATGGCCCGCCTGAACTTGAGCTCTAGGCCTAAACTGGCTGGATACTGGAAGTTCAACAGCACCTTGTTGGAGCTGGAGGACTACCGGTTGAAGGTTATAGAGATAATCCAACGGGCATTAGTGGGGGCGGTTACCGGGAGTAAGTGGTGGGTTAGTCTCAAGGCTAAGATTAGACGCTTCTCGGTCCAGTACAGCCAATGCCTCGCGCTAGATAAGGCTAAGGTCAAGAAGCATATAGAGAATAGGCTGACCCGGGCGGTGGAGGGGGGGGGACCCCTAGAGATAGCACTAGCTAAACAAGACCTCAACCGCTTGGCTAGCGAGCGGTACGAGGGCCAGATAGTTAGGGCTAGGCTAATGAAAGTCTCGAACGAGGCTGTTAATGTAGACGCTGTTGAGCATACGGCTGCTCTAAGGCGCGGCTTGGACGGGTACATTCGAAAGGTAAACGACCTGGAAGGGCACGCCCTCGTGTCGACGCGGGAGATTTGCGAGGGGTTTCGAAAGCATCTATCGAAGCGCTTCACCAAACTACCAACACTCAGGGTCGAAGAGTTTGGCAGCTATTTATCCGACTCGCCCCGCCTCACGGCGGTGCAAGCGGCTAGCTGTGATGGTCTTGTCGCAGAACATGAGATCATTACTGCGTTGAAGCAGGTCGGCTGCAACAAGTCCCCGGGGCTTGATGGTCTACCCTATGAATTTTACTTGAGGCTGTCGCCCATGTTGGTCCCTATTCTGAAGGATATGTTCAACCATTGGTTTGTTCAGGGCTCCATCCCTGCTAAACACAGAGATAAAGATTTTGGCCAAGGTTCTTGCGAATCGGTTGCAGGTTGTCATTACTGACTTGATCGAACCAAACCAGAGCTATGCTGTGAAGGGGAGATCGATTCAGGACAATCTTCATCTGATACGCACGATCATAGAGGGGACAGAAGACGACGCAGAGGCCGCGCTGATCAGTTTGGATCAGTCCAAGGCTTTCGATAGGGTGGACCATAGGTTCCTATGATCTGTGCTGGAGGCCGCCGGATTTAATCCGGACTTCCACAAGTGGATCTCTGTACTGTACGACAGGCCGACGGTAGCGGTGCAGATCAACGGTAAGCTGTCGGAGTCTGTCGTCGTCTCCTGGTCGGTGCGACAGGGTTGTCCGCTGTCGCTTCTCTTGTACGTCCTGGTGTTGGAACCCCTCCTTTGCAAGTTAAGGGATGAGGCGACTACACCAGTCCTGCGTGGGATAGCTCTCCCTGGATGCACACGAGGAAGGGTTTCCGCGTTCGCTGCGGTTGGAAGCTCGTTTTCCAATCTCACCCTGACCCCTCACTGAATGCCGGTCCGCACTTAGAGCGTTGCCGGGGACCAGTGTCCTTGAACAGTCTAAGAACAGGCTTTATCGGGAGCTAGTGGGGCGTAGCACAAAGGAACCGCTAGTGAAATGGACGGGGATGTTGTTGGAGGAGGTCTGCTCCCAGTGGAGTTGGGCGCCGGGACGGGGCTTTCTTACAAATTCGGAATTTTCCCTTACCTGGCGACTTGTCCGGAACGCACTGCCCCTTTACAATGAAGAAACCCGGGTCTACTGCCTGTGCTGCGATGAAGACATGAGAGAAACGGCCGGTCATGCCTTTTTCCGCTGCAGCAGGCTCAAGACCCTCCTAGGGTATGTCAATGAGGTAATGGCTCGCATCGATGCCAAGCGCTGGCTTGAACTCGACGAATCATATTTTGTGGAGAACATTGATCCGCCGCTGCCTAGGGAGAAAAGAATGGTTTTTCTAGCGATACTAGCAGTAGCGAGGATGGTCATATGGATCCCACGCCTCAAGCGAGTCCGCGAAGGGATATCTGTTCTTGATCAGGATCTGATTGTCTACTTTAAACATCTGCTTAAAGTAAAGATCAGATGCGATTGGAAGAGGTTGCCTCGAGTGGCCTTTGACAAGAGCTGGGTGCATGACGCTAGCTTGTGACTCCGACGAGGCACCAAGTTTGAATTCGTGTTACCACCATAGACATGGCACATGCAGTACTGGTTCCTATGGAGCCCATCCCGCTAGGTTAGACAAATAAAAAGTAAAGAGACTCTTGATGGTGGTACAAATGAGATCCTGTCCCCCGATTGTTTGTTTTTTGGCACTAGAGAACCTTCCGAGGCTACCCTACAACAACCCCCCTACCTCTTTGTTTTATCACCCCCTGGTCAACCCCTACTCGAAGGTCGCCACCTAATATATTCCCCTTTTTTGTTTTTAACAATCTATTTATTTTACTCCCTACACCCGATATGAATTCTTCCCAATCCCCATTAGGGATCTCCCCGCTTGTTTTCGGTGCCCCGGAAAACAGTAGGCGATCTAACTACTTAGATTAGCTTAGGGAGGAACCTTACTAACAATGCACTAATTTTATTTTTTGTATATTTTTTCTATATTTCTCACTCCCCAACAGGAACGGTTTTTCTTCCAAATTCAAGAACTTTTTATTTTCGAATGAATTGAACTTTTTTCACACATACACACATTTTATTTAAAAAAAAAAAAATGCACACACACACACACACACACACACACACACACGCACACACGCACACACAGAAATTGTATATATATCATTTTTGCAAAAATGCTGGGGTTTTCAGTAGTTAGTTTAGAGTCCACAGAGTGAATGAGGTATTGTGGTAAATGTTGCCAGTCAAGAGTAAAGTCGCCAAAGACTCCATTTTCACTGTAGTAACAAAGACCCTGCAACACTCCCCCACCCAGATCTTAAATGGCCTTGTGCCTAAATTTGTTTTGTAAATTTGAATTTTGCTTTTAATTTATTTTAATTTTACATTGAATTATTTTGATTGTAATTTTCATTTTCACAAAATAAATTAAATATAAAGATCAAAGTGTAGTATCTGTTCCGGCAGATACTGCAAGCAAAGACCATATGTAGGGGCAACCCCACATATAAGACCTTGGTCAATGTAGAGGCAACCCTTCATACCAATTGTCACTATGCAGCTCCCCTACTCCCCGGGGAGTTGGTCCCCATTTCCCCTTCACTCCTCACATTAAAAATCGGCCTTGTGGCTAATTAGCTGTGGCGGAGCAAATAAATACCTCAAAGTGTAGTATCTGCCGGAACAGATACTGCAAGCAAGGACCCTATGTGTGGGCAACCCCATAGATAAGACCTTGGTCAATGTAAGGGAAACCCTTCATACCAATTGTCACTATCCAACTCTCCTACTCCCTGAGGAGTTGGTCCCCATTTTCCCTTCACTCCTCACATTAAAAATCGGCCTTGTACCTAATTTGCTCAGTGGCTTTCTCTTTTTCAAAGACCAGCGACCACCCACTTGATCAGCTTTTTGGTCAAGTTCAAGGGTTTATTTGTTTGGCCTCAAAGGACCGACCCCATTCTTTGGGCGAGTGGTCCTTAAGGCATTGTTGTGTTTCTGTTATTGTTGTTTTATTAACTGTTTTTCCATCTTTTGCAGATAGTCCAGTGTCTGGACCCAACTTAAGCAGCCAGCAGGGCTAAGGGAAACCGACGTGCCTTTTTAGGCGAAGGTCCCCTTAGTTTCCGAATCGGCGGGTTGGGAAAGGGCACTGAGCCAACACCTAGGGGGCAGGCCTCTGCCTCTTCGCCATGGGGAACGCCCCTGGTGTAAAATGTCCGTGAAGGGTTTGGGGGGTGCCGTCCCGAAAGGCACACCCAGGTCGAGAAGGGTTCCGGGGGTTGCCACCCTCAGTGCGGAAGGGTCGAGCCCCGGTTCGTGGTTGGTTCCAGGGGTCGCCACCCCCAGTTCGAGAAGGTCGAGTGTTCGGGTTCATTGGCAGCCGGTAGGGTTATGGCCACCCCAAAAGGCAACCCCAGTTCGAGAGCGGGTTTCGTGGTTGCCACCCCAGCAGCAAGTATGAGTTCGAGGTCCAGGTCCCAGTCAGTCTCCGGCAACTCTGAGGCAGGCTCTGATAACGTCACCCTCAGTAGCTCAAGCATGGAGAATGTTGCAGTGGTGGAGGGAATCCGAGACGAGGCTCCATGGAGAACGCTGGCGACAGTGATACTGGCAAATTGGGAAGAAGTAATACAAATATGGAAGGAAGTGATGATGAGCACCCTGGATGCAGACGAGATCGAGAAAGCCTACAAGAGCTTCAATGAGAAAAAGAATAGGCGACCAGTGAAGAGGTGGTGGGTCCTCGACGAGGAGACATCTATGCCGCCACCAACAACGACCCAATCAGAAAGGAACAGCCCGAGCAAACCAGACATAGAAGGATTGAGAAGAGCAAAATCAGCTGAAGTGATTGTCGTAGATGGGTGCTTCCCTGGGGAGGGGCTATCTACCAGCAAAACGCCAGGCACTGCAGTCGATTGGCCTGAGAAAGACACCGAAGTACTACCAGGAACTTTTCCAAAATAAGTTCAAGGAAACGAACTAAAGGTAATACCAGGGAGACTGGAGGAAAGCCAGGAAAGGTCGGTCTCCCTGATAACCTTCGACGTAAAAGGAAAGGGCTTAGCTGGGATCCCCAGGGATAAGATGATGGAAATCCTCGGGGAACTAAAAATACCCGCTCAGTACGCGGTAAGAAGATATTTCGCCACATGGGATCTCCTTTTGCCTACAAAAGAGGAGAACTTTAAAATGAAGACTGAATATCAGTCTAAAAGGAGGACAAATGTTACCATAATGGGCGTGCCGAGCTTCATTGAAGAAGATCAGCTGGGAGCGACGCTGGCCCAATATGGAGAAGTGGAGAAGGTACAGGCTTTCATCGGACCTAGAAACATCAAAGCTGGCGAGTATAAAATAGAAATGCTCGCAGACAAAAAGGGGTTTTACAGCATCCCCTCCCAGCTGATGTGTGAGGGCAGGACGATGACAGTAATAGTAGAAGGACAAAGACCACACTGCTGGCTCTGCCAAAAGCCGGGGCATATGTCTCGTTCCTGCCCTGAGAAAAAGGAGCCAGAGAAACAGCCACGACCAGCAGAAATCAAGAGGCCAGAGGTAGAAGATAAGCAGGGAGAGAGAAATAGTAATGCCGTCACCTGGAGCAAAGTTGTCTCCAAAAAGACAAAGAAACAGGAAAAGACAGCCCCTCAAACAACAACAAGAGGGGCGGCGGTGAAATTAAGAGTAAGCTCCTCGGAATCCAAGGGAGAAGAAGCAGACAAGACAAAGCAGATGGAAAAACGGGAAAGAAAGGAGCCAACTCCGGCAGAGGCAGCCCTGGCAGAGACAGCCCCGGTAGAGACAGCCCCGGTGGAGACGATTCTGGAAACAGCCCCGGAAGAAGTAAATCAAGACCAGAATATTGAGCCTCCAACCCAGACTCCCAGTAAGAAAGCTCAACTCACTCCTCTCCTATTCAACATGCTTAAAGAGAAGGAGCAGCGCGAAGCTCCTGTCACAGAGGCAGAAAAAGCAGCAAAAACGGATGACCAGCAACAGGCGGCCCCTCGTAGAGAGGGTAAAATGATGAAGTACCCGTTCTGGCCGGGAGAACGCCTCTGCGATGCAAGCATAGACCACGTGATCGGCGACCTCAACGGAAGACAAAAAGGTTTCTCAAAAGCCTTGAAGACCTCTCCAAGGTTGACAGGAAAGAGGTCGCCGATCCCAGAAACTTCTCGGATGCTCCACATCTAATAACCTTTGTAAGAGCAAATAGGGGAGGGCGTTGTAAGGCCTTGTGGAGAATGTTGGAGGCCAGTAAAACTGCATATAAGGGGGTATGCATTATGAACGGGGAGCACCCATCATTAGGGCAAATAGCCAAAAAATGTGAAGGGAGGGTCCCAGTTTACATTCACCCATCCCTTTATAGAGCTATTAAAATGACGTTCCCCCTGGACGTTGGAGGCCTGGCTCGAGACGGACGGCTTACATCCAACCTGCTCACGGGCAGTCTTAGTCAGACCTTTGACGGCCTTACCCCCGAAGATTTCAGACCCATCCTAGACGAATACTACTAGTTAGGGAATTATGGCCACGAGCTTAAACCTAGCTAGTTTAAATGTGAGGGGTATGAGATCTCGAAGCAAGGCTGCTCACGTGCTGAGAGATCTCGTGGCCCTTGAGGTAGACTTAGCTGCATTGCAGGAGACCCACTTTGTTGGGGACGGGGACTGCAGTGTGCTGGTGAACGACTTTGACATTTATTCAGCATATGGCAGTTCTCGTAGCGGTGGTGTTTCTGTTCTAGTGAGTCGCACCCTGTCTGCGACGGTTACCGTTGTTCATGCTGATGCTCATGGGAGGTTGGTCGTGGTCGATGTTGCCGTTAAATGTGGCGAGTTCCAGATCGTGGCAGTTTATGCACCTAACGTCTGCAGTGAGAGGGTTTCCTTTTTTCGGCGGGTGGAGGTGTTTCTCTCTTCGGGTCCAGAGCGGGTAGTGTTAATGGGGGACTGAAATGCCGTCCTGGACCGCAATATAAATAAGGTCGGGGGCTAGCAAGCGATATGCAGGTCAGGTAGTTAGAGCTAGGTTAAAAAGAGTCTCTAACGAAGCCATGAATGTTGACACTGTTGAGCGTGGGGCCGCCTTAAGATGCGGCTTGGATGGGTACATTCAGGAGGTGAAAAACCTGGAAGGGCGCACTCTCGCATCAGCGCGAGAGATTTGCAATGGGTTTTGGCAACATTTAAGGGACCGCTTCACCCAACTACCCAGACTCCGCAGCCAGGAGTTTGGCAGCTATTTAGCTGGCTCACCCTGCCTTACTGCGGCCTGAGTGGCTAGCTGCGAGGGGATGGTTATGGAGCGTGAGGTCGTCACTGTGTTGAAGCAACAAATCTCCGGGGCTCGATGGTCTGCCCTACGAGTTGTTCTTGAGGTTGTCGCCCATGTTTCTTACAGGCGTGTTTAACCACTGGTTTGCCCAGGGCTCGATCCCGAGGCAGGTAACCAAAGGCGTGGTCACGCTTCTGAAGAAGGGGGACCAACATGGAGGGGGGAATCTAGACGACTAAAGACCCATTACTCTGCTTAACGCAGATTTCAAGATTTTGTCCCACGTTCTTGTGAACCGACTGCAGGTTGTTATCAGTGACTTGGTCGATCCGGATCAGAATGACACTGTGAAGGGTCGATAGATTCAAAACAACTTGCACTTGGTACGCACGATCATAAAGGGTTTAGAAGCCAACACAGAAGCCGCGCTGATCAATTTAGATCAGTCCAAGGCGTTCGATAGGGTCGACCATGGGTTCTTGAGATATGTTGTAGAAACCGCCGGCTTTCGTCCGGACTTCCGCAAGTTGATCTCCATTCTGTATCGTGATCCCGCGGTAGTGGTGCAAGTTAATGGTAGGTTGTCGGAGTCCTTTGGGGTCTCTCAGTTGGTGCGCCAAGGGTGCCCGCTGTCGCCTCTGTTATATGTCCTGGTGTTGGAACTCTTCCTTCGCAAGTTAAGGGACGAGGCGGCTAGACCAGTCCTGCACGGACTAGCTCTACCTGGTGGAAAATTTGCCAAGGTGTCCGCGTACGCTGATGATGTCACCGTTTTTGCTGGGCGAAGACTTGATATTAAGGCAGTGATGGAGGTGATCGCTGAGTGTGAAGTTGTCACGGGGGCCGTAATCAATCGCAGCAAGTCCATTGGCCTGCGGTTGGCGGCCTGGACTGGGGTAAACTCGCTTCCAGGTGCGTTCGGCTGGACTGATGGCTCGGTCAAAATTCTTGGAGTATGGTTCAGACCGGGTCTCCAGCTGGACAAGAATTGGTCGGAGGTACAGACGAAGGTCGAGTCGTCAGTGAGGACTTGGATTCAGAGGAAATTGTCCTTAAAGGGTCGTGCAGAGGCATGTGCAACGTACGTGTTTCCGCTGATCCCTTACCGCTTGTCTGTTCTTCCCCTGCCTGCGGATCGCTGTAAGGCTTTAAAGCAACTCCTATTCAAACTCCTTTGGGTGGGAGGAAAGCCGTATGTACGTAGACAGGTCTGTACGCAGAAACTTAGTGAGGGAGGCTTAGGAATGCCGGACTTGCAGAGTAATAAGTATGCTGAGAGATTGGCGTTCCTGAGTCGGACACTGTTAGAGGAAACATACTGGGTACCAGCCGTGGAACTTGCGTTTCCGCAGCTCATATCCACCTCTGCCAATGAAGGTCACCGAAGACCGGTAGGGGAATCGTGTTTCTTCACTGAATGCCGAGCCGCCCTTAGGGCATTGCCAAGGTCCAGTGACCTTGCACGGTTTAGGAGGAGGCTATATCAGGATTTAGTGGGGGGGAACCACTAAAGATCCGCTGGTGGAGCGGCTGCATCTGTCGAGGGGGGAAGTTCTCTCGCTGTGGAGTTGGGCGCTAGCCAGTAGCTTTCTCAACAATACTGAGTTTTCAATCATGTGGAGGCTAGTCCCGGACGCGCTGCCACTCTTTGGCAGACTAGCCAGGGACTGCAGGGATAGAGAATACTATTATCCCCCCTGCCCACGCTGCAACGATGAAGAGGAGGAGGAAACAAGAGAATGCACATTCTTTCTTTGCAGCAGAGTTCGGAGTCTCTGGGAGTTTGTCGGAGAGGTAACGACTCGCATCGACCCCGAGCGATCAGTGCCACTTGATTTAGCATACGTCGTCGACAATGTGGACCCACCGTGTACTAGGGAGAAATGGTTGGTATTTCTAGCGATCCTAGCTGGTTAGTGAGGTGGGTTTCGCGTCTGAACATTGTCTATGAGGGGCAATCTGTTTTGGATCACGATCTGGTTGTTTATTTTTAAAATCAATTTAAAATGAAAATCAGATGTGATTAGGAAAGATTGCACTGCATAGACTTTGATAGGAGATGGGTGCACGACACTAGCTTGTGCATCCGGTGAGGCGCTAAGTTTGAGCTCGTGCTCTTGCCCTAGTGGTTATTGGTCGGATGGTGCTGGAGTTTCTTTTTTCCGGAACCCAGCCTTTTTTGACAAGACACAGTCTTCTCGGGTAGAGCGTAGTTAGGCAATAGTAACCACCTAGAGTGGAAAATTAATACTTTATTAGGGCCTAGTCTAGGATAAGTATGTGTCCATCCTGTTCCTTACATTATTTTTTCATCGGCACTAGGAGAGCTTCCAAAGATACCCAGTCCACCTGCTTGTTTTGTCCCCGGTCTACTTTGCCTCTTACGTATTATATCTTGGAAGACACCGTCCATCCCTGACGACCCAACCCTATGTTATTTTCGTGAAAGTGCTGCCCCCTAGGTCCCCCAATCCCCATTAGGGAACGACCTGCTTGCTTTCACCCCTTCCTTTGGGGAGGGGACCGGAAGACAGTGGGCGCTCCATGTAATGATTAGTGAGTAGGTAGGGAGGGACCCCTTACTAACCCGCCACCATAGGCATTTTGTTTAGTTGTTTTATTTTTCTTTCTTTTTGGGGTGTTTTCTAGCTTGCCCCCCTCCCCTTCATCTCACCCCCATATATATATAAAAAAAATTTTAAAAATACTCTTTGTTTTGTACATATCCAATTTTTGCTTAGTTAAACTGTAAATATTTTACCTTCCTTGTTTTGTAAATATTATTATGCTTTTTGTTCATTGTAAATATTTTAATTCTTTTTTCTTTTAGAATGAATGTCACCCGCCATCCTGTAAGCGTGGGAGTTGATGTTTTAAGTAGGTCCTGGTAAGAATGTAGGCAGTTGTTGTAGTATGATAGCGATTCTAGAATAGTTATACCTAATAAAGTACTTGTTTTTACAAGTCTAGCTTAGTTCAGCAGAGACCCCGTTTTTTCCCCAATCCCCCTTACTGGCTTTGGTGCCTAAGCGCTTTCGGACCCCAAATGAGGCCTTGGCAGTAGATAATGCCAAAGCCGGGGCCGAAAGGCTAAATAAACTGTTGTTCTTGGCCTTCGGGCCTGGATCAAAGTGTAGTATCTGTTCCGGCAGATACTGCAAGCTATGACTAGCAAGGACTAGCACAGACCAGATGTGGGGGCAACCCCACATGCCTGACCATTAACCAGCTCCCATTTCCCACCTCTCGGGAGCTGGTCCCCTTTTTCCCTTCCCCCTCCCTTCACTCCTCACATTAAAAATCGGCCTTGTGCCTAATTTGCTCGGTGGGGGAGCAAATAAATACCATCTGTTCTTCAGATGCTGCACTTAAGATAATTTGTACCAGTCAATGGAGGGGAAACCCTCTATACTGGGACAATTATTATTTTTGGTAACCAGAGTGCCCCCTTTTTGCCTACTTTTAGGGGAGCTGGTTTTTACCTCACATTAAAAACGGCCTTGTGCCTAATTTGCTCAGTGGGGGAGCAAATAAATACCATCTGTTCCGGCAGATGTATCTGTTCCGGCAGATACTGCAAGCTATGACTAGCTATGACTAGCAAAGACCAGATGTGGGGGCAACCCCACATGTCTGACCTTTAACCAGCTCCCATTTCCCACCTCTCGGGAGCTGGTCCCCTTTCCCCTTCCCCTTCCCTTCACTCCTCACATTAAAAATCGGCCTTGTGCCTAATTTGCTCGGTGGGGGAGCAAATAAATACCATCTGTTCCGGCAGATACTGCAAGCTATGACTAGCTATGACTAGCAAAGACCAGATGTGGGGGCAACCCCACATGCCTGACCTTTAACCAGATCCCATTTCCCAACTCTCGGGAGCTGGTTCCCTTTTTCCCTTCCCCCTCCCTTCACTCCTCACATTAAAAATCGGCCTTGTGCCTAATTTGCTCGGTGGGGGAGCAAATAAATACCATCTGTTCCGGCAGATACTGCAAGCTATGACTAGCTATGACTAGCAAAGACCAGATGTGGGGGCAACCCCACATGCCTGACCTTTAACCAGATCCCATTTCCCAACTCTCGGGAGCTGGTTCCCTTTTTCCCTTCCCCCTCCCTTCACTCCTCACATTAAAAATCGGCCTTGTGCCTAATTTGCTCGGTGGGGGAGCAAATAAATACCATCTGTTCCGGCAGATACTGCAAGCTATGACTAGCTATGACTAGCAAAGACCAGATGTGGGGGCAACCCCACATGCCTGACCTTTAACCAGATCCCATTTCCCAACTCTCGGGAGCTGGTTCCCTTTTTCCCTTCCCCCTCCCTTCACTCCTCACATTAAAAATCGGCCTTGTGCCTAATTTGCTCGGTGGGGGAGCAAATAAATACCATCTGTTCCGCCAGATACTGCAAGCAAAGACCATATGTGGGGGCAACCCCACATATAAGACCTTGGTCAATGTAGGAGCAACCCTTAATACCAATTGTCACTATCCAGCTCCCCTACTCCCCGGGGAGTTGGTCCCCATTTCCCCTTCACTCCTCACATTAAAAATCGGCCCTGTGCCTAATTTGCTCGGTGGGGAAGCAAATAAATACCATGTTGTTCTTGGCCTTCGGGCCGGGATCAAAGTGTAGTATCTGTTCTGCAGATGCTGCACTTAAGATAATTTGTAACAGTCAATGGAGGGGAAACCCTTAATACTGGGACAATTATTATTTTTGGTAACCAGAGTGCCCCCTTTTTGCCTACTTTTAGGGGAGCTGGTTTTTACCCCACATTAAAAACAGCCTTGTGCCTAATTTGCTTTGGTGGGGAAGCAAATAAATACAATAAATAGAAAAAGGTGTTTTAATATGAATATCAATACCCAAAACGAAACAAATTTATAGGAGTATAGATATATATAATAATTTCAATCGATAGTATAACAACATTACCAGGCAAACAGACATGATATTTGATCATGATAAATTGTCTTCGGCCTATTACATATTCACCAACATATATTCCTGTTCCAAGTAAAATCTATAGAAAATGACTATCAATGATAGAACCTAGTTGAATCTCAAACATCATGACATGCAAAGACGCTTTTTGAAGCGATCATATTCTTATAGAAACTATATGCTCTCAAATAAAAATAACCAAAGAATATACTTTAAAAATCTCCTAAAAATTTCGATGTGAACTTTTTACTGAGCAAAGTTCAAATCCTTCATCGATTTGGCTGTGAAAGCATTTATCGCTACTGAAAATACATGCGGTTATGTTTATGAATACAACACATAATGTTATCAATAAGTTTGATCCATCATAATCCATTTCTTTATTATGCAAAAAAGGTATCCTATTTTGTAAATAATTGCATTTTTAAGTGTTTTGTTCTGGAAAAAGTAAACTAAAATCTTATAAGAATTATATTCCGATTACATTGAAAGTTAAATATAAAATATGTTTGTTGTTATTGAACTTTTATGCAAGTAATCATTGTTTCACTGTATTTTTGTGGGGAAAATAGAAACGCACATACACATGACCTACCTGTTAAGCGCCCACGTGTCTGCTTGTCATGCGCGTTGGATAGGAAAAAGAAAAAACAAGATGGCTTCTGTGATATTTAGCAGAAACGGTCTTGTGTAATCTCACGAAATTCACGTGGATAAATGTGATATAAAGCAGGTCGCGTGGAGGGGTTGGGGAGCTTTTGGCTGTTCAGACGCTAAACAGGTGATATTACCAGACAGACGGTTACTTAGTGCATTGAGATGACTGACGGAGGTTCCAGTTCAACAAACTATTTCGGCATGACGTCGGGATTTGATCTTAAACTGATTCCACTGTTTGATGACAACAGCACTGAACAGTCAGTACAGGAATGGGTGGAAAAGGCAGAATTGATATGCTAGCTCAGTGGTGTGGAAGATCTGCTCCGAGCCTCATCCCAAGTAGACGAGATGGACATCTCTGAAGTATTAGTGTGGGCGCGGGTGATACTAAAAAGGAGTCCATAGACTGTAGACCACACGGCAGCTGTGCAGCCATCATAGGGTGGATCTCAGGACCTGGGCAGAGTTACAAGCTGCTACAAGTGTGGTGGGTCCAACCATTTAACCCATAATTGTCTCTCATCACGCTCACTGACTCGAAGGCTTAGCGGGATTCAGTGTTATAGGTGTAAAAACCGGGGACAACTGGCCCGTGCCTGTCCAGGAAACGGACAAGGGGAGGAAGCTACAGCACCAGTCTTCTCCCCAGATCGTCACTGAACAAGGTGCTACCCGCAGTAACTGTGCACATTAATGGACGTGAATGCCTCACCCTTGTAGATACTGGGTGCTCCTAGACCTTGGTGCGCAAGGCATGTTGCGACACTTGATACAAGGTGAGAATTCCGGTTCTAACTGTGAGTGGCGGATTGCTGTCCTCTCGTAGGGTGAGCATCATCAGCACAAGATGGGCCTGCAGTAGTCGTGCAAGCCCTGGTGGTGGATGGGGAGCTGCTTGGATACAACCTACTTCTAGAGATGGATTTGATTACACAGTTGGGTGGAATCACTGTGGACTGCACCGGCAAGATAGAGTTCTTCTGACATGAGAAACATGTTTGCGCCGTGATTACCCTGGACGAGCCTGACTTTCATGTGGAGTATGACAGGGAAACCAACACGTGGACGGCATCTTGGAAGTGGTCTGGCGATCAACCAATATCCTTACGGAACCGACTATCAGAGTACCCCCCCTCCAATTATGAAGAAGAACTGCAGACTTGGATCAACAATGGCTGGCTACTTCCATACCCCGAGGACGAGCTCGGGCCCCCACGTGGACTGACTCCCCTGATGGCTGTCTTACAAGATAGAAAACAGAAGGTTCGACCCATCATGGACTACCGTGAACTTAATGAACATGTCGACCCGTACACAGCAACACGGATGTTTGTGCGCTCAAATTAAAGGACTGGCGATAGCAAGGGTCGGACGTGGCAATTCTGGATCTGTGCAGGGCCTATATGCAGATACGCATTAAAAAAGAGCTGTGGCCATTTCAGACTGTGGAAATTAAAGGAACTCGCTATTGTCTGGCCAGGCTAGGGTTCGGTCTCAACATGGCACCAGGCATTATGACGGCAATTATGCATGTGATCCGGCAACAAGATGAGGCTGTGTGCCAGACAACATCGTCTTATATTGACAATATCTTTGTAAATGAGAGCCTCATGTCTGCTCAGTCAGTCAAAGAGCACTTCAAGAACTTCAGACTGCAAGGAACCGGAGTGTGTGCGAGACGGGGCAAAAGTACTTGGCCTGCACGTGAGCGGTAGCAAGGAGTGGCTCTACTGGAGGAGAGATGGTGATGTTCCAGAAGTCGCATCCAACATCACTCGTCGGAGTATTTTTTTGTTTGCGGAAAGGTGATGGGTCACTTCCCTGTGTGTGGTTGGCTCAGGGTGACGGTGGCAGCCATAAAACGTTGTGCCACATCTGTATCATTGGGATGGGATAATAAAGTGCATGATGCGACGACCCTGTGCGAGGGAATTGGTGTGTTAACGGGAACGAGTTCACGGTCTGGGTGGAAGCTAGTTCACTAGCCCTTGGAGTTGCCCTTGCGGTTGATGATGGTATTATCGAAGACACCTGTTGGCTTCGTCCAGAGAATGATTCTAGGCACATAAACCTGGCCGAACTTGATGCCACATTGAAAGGAGTTACCCTGGCGTTTCAGTGGCAAGCCAAGGTACTCCATATTATCACGAACTCTGCGTGCACTCATCGGTGGATAACCGATGCATTGACTGGAAGAGCACGGCTAACCACACAGGCAGCGAGTTAGATGCTGATATGAAGACGGCTCACCACCCTGGTCGATACAATCAAAGAGTACAACCTGACCATAGACGTAACATGATCAGGTCTGCAAGCAACATAGCAGAGGCGCTGACACGAGTACCACAACGGTGGCTGCTGCCTAATACTAGGGGAGGTTCTGAGATGCTGCAACAGCCGTGTGCAACCATCACGTGTAATATGGATGCGGATGGTATCAGTGCAGTGGAAAGTTGCGAGGCATGACAATCAATCAACCTGGTTCCGGTTCAATGGAAAAAAAGGGCAATTGTGAGTGAGCAGCACGTGGCAGAGGGTGGGCATGGATATCACACATTACGGTGGCAATCACTTCCTCATCCTCATTGATTGTGGACCTATGTGCTTTGCGGTCTGGAGACCACTCACGTGCCAGGATTCCTCCTCCATTATTCGCCAGCTGTCATCTGTGTTCTTTGAAAGAGGCACGCCCGAAGAGGTGCTGACAGACAATGACCCAGCCTTCTGCAGCCAGCAGGTCAGGCAGTTCTTGAAGGAGTGGGGAGTGCGACTGCGGTGTGCTTATGTGCCATCTGGCAACGGTATTGCTGAGAGGAGCCATCGCAGTATCAAAAGAATCGCGCCTAGGAAACAATGCCCCATCTCAGAAGCTGTATATTGGTACAACATCACGCCAAAAGATGACATATCTCCAGGAACAGCGCCTGCAAACACAATATACCAATACTGAGTCCGAGAAAAGGGAATCTACCCCAACAGAGAAGTTGCCAACGAGGAAGGCAGAGGTCATACGCACCAGGGGATCTTGTCTGGGTGAAGCCGCCGGGAAGCCGGTGCACTGACAGATATACAAGGGGCCGAGTGACCGATGTGGTGAGTCAGCAGTAAGTCATGGTTTATGGTGTGCCCCATCATGTTAGGGATCTGAGGCCGGCGACACAGTTGAATCCACCACTGGATGACAGGAGCGACTCTGGGTCTGAGGCCAGCGGGTCATTGTTCTGGTTTGCACCATCCTCATCCTCATCAAGCAGCAAATCCGAAATTAGTAGCCTCTCAGAGGAGGCAGGGTTCTTCGACTCTCAGACTGCCGATGAGAGTTCAAGTGAACAAGAGGCCTGCACAGTCCCCCTTCAAAGAAGAACCCGACGGGAGAGAGCGCCACCTCCCTGCCAACTCTGTGATTATGAGATCGGGGGGATGTGGGAAAATAGAAACGGACATACATTTATTTTTCACTTTTAATGATGATCCTACTTAAATGATTATTTCAAAAAAAGGTTTAGCTAAAATCTTTTTTCAAGCAATATAAACCTCGATAAAAAATAGTTTCGGATAAGATTTAAGGTCAGATTTCGAGGTCAGGTAGCAACTGGGTTTCAACTTTGTAATCATTTTTTACTAGATTTGTCAGGGCACGTGCGTGTGTCAGCTAAACATTAAGATGTCTTCGAATCCCAGTGTCAACCAACCCTTTCTTATTCATCAACATTCTATTTAATCTCGTCGTTTCATTCGTAAAACGATTTGTTAAGGTTTTGAACATTAAACACCCCAAAACAAAAACTCAGTACAAATGTAGACAGATTGATGAATGCGTTGATTATTTCATGCCGAGTGACGTAACGCCAATTCGTGCCTGTGATTGAGTGGGAGAGGACATAATTTCCCAGTTGTTAGCGTTGTCCATTCGTTGTCCATTCGTTGTCCATTCGTTGGCGTTGAAGGTTTATCAGAGTGACATCATTTGATGAATCATTGGAAATATTTTCAATTAAAGTATTCATTGGTAAACATGTCACCCCTTTTGGGAAGGTCTCTTCACAGTAATAACAGAAGAAGAGGATAGGTGTTAGGGTTAGGATTGGATCTACATTGTAAGAAGTGTAATATCGTTCGTTGACGGTAAACTACATAGAAAAATTTTAGGTTATACAGAAGAAAATTCATTAAATTATAAAAATCCAAATTTATATATATATAAATGTAACTCTTGGTTCGTTCGCAATTAATAGTCTAAAAAACCACTGGACGGATGGCTTCCACGTTTTGGTATAATATGTTTACTATATCCATGTGTGTTTTTATATATTTCTTTTTAATTATAACATTATACTTAATTTTTCTATGATAAATAGGTGGTTTTCTTTGTACTGATAGGCTATTTTTTTTATTTAGGGACAATTATTTATTACCGCTTCCTGTCACGTGACCAGTGTTTCCAATTTAGCGGTTTTCCTGCTAGATCTGGAGATTTCGTTTACAATCTAGTGGGGAATTCTAGAAAATCTGGAGATATTTCGCACCCACACACCCGCAATTTTAGATTAAAAAATAAAGAAAAGCGCTTGAAAATACTTTAAAACATAAAATAAACTCATTCATGTAAGTAAAAAAAAGTAGCATTTATTGCCTTTGGTAACAATTATTTATTGATTATTTGTTTTGTTTCTCGCCTTTTTTCGGCTAACCATTCTTAAATCTCGCTATAAAATCGATTTGTCCAAGTACATTTTAGGTGGGGGGGGGGCATTCCAACCTCCCGAAGTTTAGTTTAAAATACGATCTAAGCAATCCCGCTTAATTTAGAAGTATTTAGTCGAAAATTGTAAAAAGCAAGAAACAACAGCAAAAAAAAAACTTATACCAATACAGTAGAATTTAATTATCCACCAACCTAAATAATTTTAACATGCTAAAACTAGGTTTGTTGTTTTTTTTATTTTTCTAATTTCAAAATATGTTGCACCATTATTGTGATGTTTAATTTGCAGTATATTTCAATTTAACTTTTATTATAAAAAGTTTGAGTTTATGATTTGTTTCTTGCAAAAAAAAAATACCCTCTCTGAAAAAAACAGGTAAAACTAGCTAATAAAATATGTAAGCCTTCTGGGGAGCTAACCGCTTCAATATAATTCCAGAAACATATAGTGAGAAAACACGGGACATTTTATATATATATAATCTTTTTAGTGTAGGAAGTTAAAATATGGAGTTTGGGGGGGGGGTGAATTAGCGATTTTTGAAAATTTCAGATGATAAAAGTTAAAAATCTAGCGATTTTCTGGACATTTCTTTCTCCTGACCTCGCGGGGTTTTTTTAATGTCAGAAAAGTATATTTTGGTCTCACAGGCTTAATGTAAACATAATGTGTTTACAATATCGGTAAATTTTCAATGGGTTTAATCACATGATTATTGATAATGTAACCATGTGATTGAAACTTGATTTAAATTAACCACACGTGGTCGCTTTGCTATCAAATATTCATCGAAAAATGGTTGGGACAGACAATGAATGCCGACGCTCAAAGTGTATAAGCATTTTGACCCTTCCCTTTACTTAAAAATCCACCACAAATCAGGAAATTAACCAATTTTAATGAAAATTTCAGTATTTATCAAATAATGATCGCAGAATATAATGAACTAATTATTTTTACTTAACTCTTAGTGAAAATGTTTTATTTTGTTTAAACAAAAAATACCTTTACTAAAGTTATGGTTTTCAGTAGTAAATAAAAAACGCAAGAATTTATTTTTGCTTTTTTTATATAAATAAAGCATCGTAATTTGTAACAATAAAAGATAATTTTTACAGGAACATTCCGAAAAAAGCCCCTAAAGTCCGTATTAATGAATTCAATATAACTCGAAGAAAAATAAATTTCTCACATGCTATCAGGAAATTAAAGATTCAATTAGATTCCTATTTCAGTCACCTAAATTATTTAGTGTGAAATGAGTTTAGGAATTTATAGCCAAACTTAATTTTTTTTTTTTTTTTTGCTTAACAAAATAGCATTAATACAGTACGTTATGTAAAATTTGCATAGAATGCTCTGCTTTACGGTTGTTGTAAAAATGGAACGGAAATTTGAATTTCGTTCCCTTTTGAATTCGGTACATTTTTACATTAAGTCCAACTCATCGTTCACATTCGACACGTCAACTTTTATAACTTTTCGGGTATGCTGGCAAGGTTAGGGGTGTCTATTTCGAAAGCCGTTCTAACATGGGTAGATTGGTAGGTGTGTCAGAAATTTCGTGAAAAA
The DNA here is from genome assembly GCF_053919585.1 of Euprymna scolopes. Lineage (NCBI taxonomy): Eukaryota > Metazoa > Mollusca > Cephalopoda > Sepiida > Sepiolidae > Euprymna > Euprymna scolopes. Next base: position 63,832,263 of record NC_136510.1, read on the forward strand.
TAGTGAATAATTTCACCCCGTCTTTCCAAGCTTATAACTCCTCGAAAAATGTAACTCAAGCCCTAATATTTTTTTCAATTAAAGGAGCAAGGGCCTAGGTTTCATTAAAAGAAACAAAAACAAAACAAAAAACAACGTGGTTCTTTTTTAAAAAAAAAAGTTTTAAACTTCGGACTTTACAGGTAAATTTCTAAAAACACTACTTTTTTTGTTTTAAATTTGAATATATTATTTATTGACCTTTTCTCTTCAATTTGTGATATATAACACTTTGGTGAGTAAATTAATTATTTACTTTTTAATAGACATTTCAAAATGGGAGGCGTGAATTATTCGACCCCCTGTCTTTCCCAGCTTATAACTACTCGAAAAATGTAATTCAAACCCTATTTTTTTTTCAATTACAGGAGCAAGGACCAACGTCCTTTTCTCTTCAATTTCTGATATATAGAACTTTGGTGTGTAAATTAATTATTTACTTTTTAATAGACACTTGAAATGGGGGGGGGGTGCGTGAATGTAAAAAAAACCCCTTTGTCTAAAATATTATATTCGGTTTATTGGAAAGAGCATAAAATTTTACATTTATCCTGAAAATATCGTAAAAATAGAATCAATAGAAAAATTTTGATAGATTTTTAAAGTTTAAAAATTGAAAAATATTGAGTTCGTAAAATTCATTACTGTTTTTTAAGAAATAAAAATATATTTCTATTATTTTTAAAACAACTTTAATAGTTTATTTTGGAAGTATAATCCATAAAGAAAATAAACAACCCACTTTTAAAAGAGAAATTACGAGTTTTTTTATATTTTATTCGCAGTTTCGTGATAGGGGTGTCAAAAATCCCTACAAAAATTCTGATAGATCTACTAGATTGGAGTGTTTATTCGTTGTAAACGTACCCGACAACCTATAAATGTCGACATTTCCAATGTGAATGGTAAGCTGGACTTATGTAAAAAATAACAAAAAGATATACCTATATAGAGACTTTTTCGTTTAAAAATGGAATTATTTCCCTTTCGTTATTAACTTTTGTTTTGTTTTTTTTTTTGTTTTTTTTATATTTTGTGTTTTATATACATAAAGTACAATTGTTGAATGTTACTGTTTTGATTATATTCGTTTGGGGGGGGCACAATTAAAAAATTAAGAAAGATTAAAACGGAGTGAAATTAAAGTTTCCGTTCCATTTTTACTACAACCGTAAAACAGCGCATACTCAGCAAGTTCTATCGTAATTTATAAGCATAATGTTGAAACACTAAATAAACATTTTATATATTTTTCTACATAATTAATGATGGAAGTATTTTTCTGTTTATTTTCTGAACAGCTGTTAAAAAAAATAATTTGTACATTCTCAAGAAAAAAAGAATCAAACTTTTCTCTACATTCACATAACTATTTACAGTGTTCATGTAAAGCATTCACCTGTTCTTTTTATAATAAAAATTCCGTTTTCAAAGAGAAACGTTTACTGCCAAATTTCTTTAAAAAAAAAGTGCAAGTTTTCCTGAAAAAAAACTTTCACCTAAAAATTTATGGTAAAAAATTAATCTTTTTTGGGGGGAAAAATAACTTTTATTGATTAAAAAAATTGCAAAAAATAATAAAAGTAAATAAACGAACAAAATGCAATTTTTCTTGAGGAATGTGTTCCATTTTAACAAACTGAGCCACAGCAACGCGTGGCCGGGTACAGCTAGCATAATAATAAAGAAAGAAACTCTGAAAAAGACACTAAGAAGCAAAACAAGGAAATGCCCATTTTATTTCGACTAAGACATAGGACCATTGTGTCTATGATTATCCCACTTGAGTGCTGGATACAACGATCTGCGCCATTTTCAGATGAGATCCCAGCTTTTATGATACAGAAACTCACGGTTAGTTACGGTTGCCGTTCATGTTTCGTTCATCAAAATGTTAGCATTCATTAATAAATTTCGTCCAGGGCGTTGTTGAAAATTTAATTCAAGTAAAGTCAGAATAATTTGAATAATAAATTTAGACTAAAGTCAGAATGATTTGAATAATAAATTTAGAGTAAAGTCAGAATAATTTGAATAATAAATTTAGAGTAAACTCAGTATAATTTGAATAATAAATTTAGAGTAAAGTCAGAATAATTTGAATAATAAATTTAAAGTAAAGTCAGAATAATTTGAATAATAAATTTAGAGTAAAGTCAGAATAATTTGAATAATGAATTTAGAGTAAAGTCAGAATAATTTGAATAATAAATTTAGAGTAAAGTCAGAATAATTTGAATAATAAATTTAAAGTAAAGTCAGAATAATTTGAATAATAAATTTAAAGTAAAGTCAATATAATTCGAATAATAAATTTAGAGTAAAGTCAGAATAATTTGAATAATAAATTTAGAGTAAAGTCAGAATAATTTGAATAATAAATTCAGAGTAATGTCAGAATAATTTGAATAATAAATTTAGATTAACAACAGAATAATTTGAATAATAAATTCAGAGTAAAGTCAGAATAATTTGAATAATAAATTTAGAATAGAATCATTATAATTTGAATAGTAAATTTAGAGTAATGTCAGAATAATTTGAATAGTAAATTTAGAGTAAAGACAGAATAATTTGAATAATAAATTCGAATTAAAGTCAATATAATTTTCATAATGAATATAGAGTAAAGTCAGTATAATTTCAAATAATAAATTTGGTGTAAAGTCAGAAAAATTTGAATAATAAATAGAGAGTAAACAAACAATAATTTGAATAATAAATTCAGAGTAAAGTCAGAATAATTTGAATAATAAATTTGGAGTAAAGTCAGAATAATTTGAATAATAAATTCAGAGTAAAGTCAATATAATTCGAATAAGAAATTCAGAGTAAAGTCAGAATAATTTGAATAATAAATTTAGAGTAAAGTCAAAATAATTTGAATAATAAATTTAGAGTAAAGTCAGAATGATTTGAATTATAAATTTAGAGAAAATTTAGAGAAAATTTAGAATAATTTGAATAATAAATTTAGAGTAAAGTCAGAATAATTCGAATAATAAGTTTAGAGTAAACAAATACTAATTTTAATAATAAATTCAGAGTAAAGTCAGAATAATTTGAATAATAAATTCGGAGTAAAGTCAATATAAATTTAATAATGAATATAGAGTAAAGTCAGTATAATTTGAATAATAAATTTAGAATAAAATCATTGTAATTTGAATAGTAAATTTAGAGTAATGTCAGAATAATTTAAATAGTAAATTTAGAGTAAATTTAGAATAATTTGAATAATAAATTCGGAGTAAAGTCAATATAATTTTTATAATGAATATAGAGTAAAGTCAGTATAATTTCAAATAATATATTTGGTGTAAAGTCTGAAAAATTTGAATAATAAATAGAGAGTAAACAAACAATAATTTGAATAATAAATTCAGAGTAAAGTCAGAATAATTTGAATAATAAATTTGGAGTAAAGTCAGAATAATTTTA
>NC_136510.1:63840742-63870742 GCF_053919585.1 Euprymna scolopes
ATCGTGCACCTGCCCATATTCCCTTCGTTGCTAATGTTAAATTTAAACATACTTGGTATTTTTTAATATTTTGCGAATTTCTAAAGTTAAGAATTTTCACTTACTGTAAACAAGTTAGAGGTGCCATTAAACTGAATGGTATTCTATTTTTGAAATAGTGTAACGATTATTATATGATATGATTTGAGTTATATCGAGTGTTGATTTATAACTGAAAATATATCAAAGAAATAAATTTACGCCTATAAAGCAGCTGCAGAAAACAGTTGGTAAACAAATTTAGCAATAAGCCACCTCATGTATATGGATAGCCTGAAACTATTTGCAAAGCAGAAAATGAACTAGAAATCTAACAAATACAACCAGAATCTCCAAGTCGGATCTCCAAATGCAATTTATAATTCACGGCTAGAGATGAAAGAAAAAGATGAAATTTCAGAGACCAATAAGAATGCGATTAGCTTACGGTTACCATATCTGGAAATATCTGGAAATATCTGGAAATATAATAAAATGAATAAACATCCCTAGAAAGAATAACTCAGATATCTGAATAAAAGAACTATGAAACTCATGGCCATGTACAGTACATTTTATCAAAAGGATGATATTGATGGACTAAATAAAAAAGGTGAAACATATAATTTGATATTTAATACTTTTAAGTATAGAAGACAGCGTTGAAGATACGATTGAAGAACTAGAAAATGAACCGACGAAAGCACTGCCAGGTAGCTACAAAAAACACTGTTTAAGTGAAAAATACAAAAAATTAGAAACTAGAAAAATAAGAAGAAAACTCCAAAAAGGGCGATTTATAAGGCTGACCAAAAAAGAGGCTACAATACATGACCATGGCTAAGCAACAGACATTTAAATAGCGAAGGGAATCGAATATCTACCGATAGCTGCAGAATCTGATTTTTTAACGTCTTTTTTAACGATTTCCACATATACGCATGTGTGGGCCGCTTCTCCTCTTGGATACAATAAGTACATAAATGTGTGACGGCATGATGTGCCTAACACCGTTGTCGAATGTGTAAGAGAGTTGTCTCAGAACTATTACTTTTTACGTTCGCGCCCACGTTTCGATTTTTTTTATTTTTTGTTTTTGTTTTGTTTTTTTGTTTTTGTATTTTTACTTTTAACATATACTTGAAAACGGGAAACTGGTGAACTTCAAATCAAAAAAAGGATATTGAACTTCAAATGATCTTTTTACCTGCCGAATAACAAGAACTTCCATTACAGCATTTAGCATACACTGTCGATTTGAAGTTCAATATCGTTTTGGGTTTGTTTTTGTTTTTTGCTGCATCAATATCCAATTTCCCTTATTCTATGTAGCTAAAATGATTTAAAAACTTTAAAAACATTTAATTTAATTTTCTATGTTTATTACCTTTAGCAAATTAGGTGAAAACCTTTTAGAATATTTGCTAATATTTTTCCTCCGAAGAGATGTATAAACATCGGAAACTCATGGGTTAAGGAAATATATTTTACTATACTGTATTCTTTGTCTTGCATGCAATAAAATTTCTATATTTGAAATTTAAGTTTTTCAAATCATAAATTTTAAATTCCTAAATTATGATATATATATATATGTATATATATATATATATATATATATATATATATATATATATATATATATATATATATATATATATCACCAGTCTTGACTAGTATAAAGTAATTGTCATAAAAGCTCAAAGTGGGTCGAAAGACCAAGAAGCGAAATCACCAATTTGATCTGAAACTCCAGGGTAAACTAATTGGTAATTATTTTAATCAACATGAATTAATAATAATAATAATAATAATAATAATGATGATGATGATGATGATGATGATGATGATGATGATGATGATGATGATGATAAACTTGGAGAGACTTGTTGTCACTCATCTTTCAGGGAACACCACAGGCTGTTTTCAGGGAAATATCTCTGAAGACCTATGTGAAAGCTCCTTGTGAGTCATTAATAAGTTTGGAATCCATTTGACGGCAAATGGTACCGATATATTTAGGTAAAAATGGCACCCGAAAAATGGCACTGGTAAAAATGGCACGTTCACAACGGAAAAGTAGGACCGTTATACCACTATCAGCCGGTCACTGAGGTGTGACCGACAGACGTGTTATAGTAAATGTCTTAAAGCGGTCTCATGAAGATATGAAGATGGGCCAGTCATTAAGGTCTTTGTAGCAAGAAGAAAATCATACCTGAGATGTTGGATCTGGGTGTGGCTCCTTTCTTTTCTCAAGATGATCTCTTCACCCTGGTGGCATTCTGGTGGGAATCTTCATCTCTTTGTCCTCAGGGCCGCCTTTCGACTTCAGACATGTATGGAGACATTTATGGCAGACAAGAAAGACGACACGCGACACAATTGTAAAGAAATCTTAACTATTTATTTTACAAAATATATATTACAAAAACTTTAACAATTAAAAAACTTGACAATAGGCTTTTCAAAGCTAACTAACCTAACTAGTATTGAGGGAGGGGGTACTCCCCCCATTTACGGAGAGACAGAATATTCGTCTTCACTTCATGGTGGTCGTGCAGGAAAAAGAGAGCTCTAGGAAAGGGAATTATTGGAAGGCGTTTCTTTGTATCTCTACGCACATGGCCAAATAACCACCCGGTCATGCTGCGGAGTTTGTTAGAAACAGTGGCACAAAGAAATAGTGCCACGCCATTAGAGAAGTACAGATTTAGCTCTCATTCCCCTAGTTTAAAATAGGACTACCCCCACTCTAAAATAAATAAATATTTTTAGTAGACATTTACATAGGTAGGGTGGAGATATGCTGATTTTTAATGGGGGCTAATCGCGGTCAACGTAAAAATGAAAATGCTTTCTGATAGTCTGACCGATTCTTTTAGCAAGCAAGTGTGAAAAGTCTTTAGGTGGGTATGGATAAGGAATATAAAACTTTATTGCTTTGATATCCATTGTCTTTCGTTCTATATTCGTTTGACTATTCATCATAATTTATAACCCTAGCAACCGCAGCACCAGCCGAAAGCCAGGCATATAAAATTAACAGTAGGTCTAAAATGAATGTCCTGTTTAGCGCACAACTAAACCGTATTTTAAATTTTAATTCAAGCCATTATATGAAAAATAATTTTATAAAATCAACAGTAGATTCTCTACTTTGAAACGTATTGTGCGAAGAAGCATGTAAAGCTTCCTTCCGATGGAGGTCTCCAACTAGAGCAGAGCAGGCGATCAATAGATTTGATTGAAAAATTGGACGATTTCACTGATTTCGGTGACAATAATAAAAATATGGGTGTCTGAAACATTCGGTGATCATCACTCAGTCCAGGGAAATGTCGGGTCATACTGCTAGTAATAACTAATTTTCTTTCACAACAAAAAAGTTATAATTGTGAATTAGGGAAAAACATAGACAAACAAAAACAAAATCAATGATAATTGGATAAATATTTGCAAACCAAAACCCTAAACCCGATTGAAAGTTAGCAGTAAACGGTGTTTGGTCAGGTCCTTTTCCTGATATTAAACTTCATCAGTAATATAACTTCCGGCGAGAGTTTCAATTTCCCAAGTTTATTAATTTATTAAATTGTTAGGTGAAAGTACAAAATAATTAATAAAGAACTTTCTTATTCATCCTAAGGGTGGCTTTCTAAATAATGTTATTATTTCAGCACTGTCAGTAACTTTTATTGAGCGGATTTATACCAGTAATTTGTTTTACTATTTATTTTAGAGTAATTATCGAGACTCGAAAGATGTGACCCTATCGTGGCGGCTATTTTTTCTTATTCGAATGTAACACTCGACAATACTTGTTTTTCGAACCGAATAAACATGTTAAAGTCTATTGTATAAAAAACCCAACATTCCTATTATAAAAAAAGTTTTATTTGATTATTTGTAAATGTAAATTGTAAATCAATTTTTTCCCATTTTCTGTATAATAACATGTTTTTAATAAGTATAAATGGTTTTAACAAGTAAACACGTTTTTTAACAAGTAAACATATTTTTAACAAGTAAAAATGGTTTTTACAAGTAAACATGTTTTACCAATTAAAAATGGTTTTAACAAGTAAAAATGGTTTTAACAAGTAAAAATGGTTTTAACAAGTAAACATGTTTTTAACAAGTAAACATATTTTTAACAAGTAAAAATTGTTTTAACAAGTAAACGTGCTTTTAACAAATAAAAATATTTTTAACAAGTGAACATGTTTTTAACAAGTAAAAATGGTTTTAACAAGTAAAACTGGGTTTACAAAGTAAAATGGTTTTAACAAGTAAAAATGGTTTTACAAAGTAAAAATGGTTTTAACAAGTAAACGTGTTTTTAACAAGTGAAAATGGTTTTAACGAGTAAGCATGTTTTTAACAAGTAAAAATGGTTTTAACAAGTAAAAATGGTTTTAACAAGTAAACATGTTTTTAACAAGTAAAAATAGTTTTAACAAGTAAAAATGGTTTTAACAAGTAAAAATGGTTTTAACAAGTAAACATGTTTTTAATAAGTAAACATATTTTTAACAAGTAAAAATTGTTTTAACAAGTAAACGTGCTTTTAACAAGTAAAAATGTTTTTAACAAGTGAACATGTTTTTAACAAGTAAAAATGGTTTTAACAAGTAAAACTGGATTTACAAAGTAAAATGGTTTTAACAAGTAAAAATGGTTTTAACAAGTAAACGTGTTTTTAACAAGTAAAAATGGTTTTAACGAGTAAGCATGTTTTTAACAAGTAAAAATGATTTTAACAAGTAAAAATGGTTTAAACAAGTAAACATGTTTTTAACAAGTAAAAATAGTTTTAACAAGTAAAAATGGTTTTAACAAGTAAAAATGGTTTTAACAAGTAAACCTGTTTTTAACAAGTAAAAATGGTTTTACAAAGTAAAAATTGTTTTAACAAGTAAAAATGGTTTTAACAAGTAAAAATGGTTTTTACAAGTAAACATGTTTTTAACAAGTAAAAATTGTTTTAAAAAGTAAAAATGCGTTTAACAAGTAAAAATGGTTTTAACAATTAAAATTGTTTTAACAATAAACATGTTTTTAACAAGTAAAAATGGTTTCGAAAAGTAAAAATTGTTTTAACAACAACAATAATAATAATAATAATAATAATAATAATAATAATAATAATAATAATAATAATAAAAATAATAATAATAATAATGATAATAATAATATTTTCATTAAATAATTTCGTAAATAAAATTTTTAATAAAAAAAATTGTTCTATTTATTCTCATAACGAAGACAAAAAACATTTAAAAACTAAACAAATGTTAGTATGTTGCGTTGTACCATCTTTACGTATATTCAAATAAATTAGATGTATTAGATTTTATGTGACTCTTTTTAAAAGAACAATTTTATGTGACTCTTTTTAAAAGAATAATTTTATGCAACTCTTTTAAAAAGAATAATTTTATGTGACTTTTTAAAAGAATAATTTTATGCGACTCTTTTTAAAAGAATAATTTTATGCAACTCTTTTTAAAAGAATAATTTTATGGGACTTTTTAAAAGAATAATTTTATGCGACTCTTTTTAAAAGAATAATTTTATGCAACTCTTTTTAAAAGAATAATTTTATGTGACTCTTTTTAAAAGAATAATTTTATGCAACTCTTTTTAAAAGAATAATTTTATGCAACTCTTTTTAAAATAATAATTTTATGTTACTCTTTTTAAAAGAATAATTTTATGTGACTCTTTTTAAAAGAATAATTTTTTGTGACTCTTTTTAAAAGAATAATTTTATGTGACTCTTTTTAAAAGAATAATTTTATGTGACTCTTTTTAAAAGAATAATTTTATGCAACTCTTTTTAAAAGAATAATTTTATGCAACTCTTTTTAAAAGAATTATTTTATGCAACTCTTTTTACAAGAATAATTTTTTGTGACTCTTTTTAAAAGAATAATTTTATGTGACTCTTTTTAAAAGAATAATTTTATGTGACTCTTTTTAAAAGAATAATTTTATGCAACTCTTTTTAAAAGAATAATTTTATGCAACTCTTTTTAAAAGAATAATTTTATGTGACTCTTTTTAAAAGAATAATTTTATGTGACTCTTTTTAAAAGAATAATTTTATGTGACTCTTTTTAAAAAAATAATTTTATGTGACTCTTTTTAAAAGAATAATTTAATGTGACTCTTTTTAAAATAATAATTTTATGCAACTCTTTTTAAAAGAATAATTTTATGCAACTCTTTTTAAAAGACTAATTTTATGCAACTCTTTTTAAAAGACTAATTTTATGTAACTCTTTTTAAAAGAATAATTTTATGTGACTCTTTTTAAAAGACTAATTTTATGCAACTCTTTTTAAAAGACTAATTTTATGCAACTCTTTTTAAAAGAATAATTTTATGTGACTTTTTAAAAAAATAATTTTATGTTACTCTTTTTAAAAGAATAATTTTATGTGACTCTTTTTAAAAAAATAATTTTATGCAACTCTTTTTAAAAGAATAATTTTATGTGACTCTTTTTAAAAGAATAATTTTATGCAACTCTTTTTAAAAGAATAATTTTATGCAACTCTTTTTAAAAGAATAATTTTATGCAACTCTTTTTAAAAGAATAATTTTATGCAACTCTTTTTAAAAGAATAATTTTATGCAACTCTTTTTAAAAGACTAATTTTATGCAACTCTTTTTAAAAGAATAATTTTATGCAACTCTTTTTAAAAGAATAATTTTATGCAACTCTTTTTAAAAGAATAATTTTATGCAACTCTTTTTAAAAGAATAATTTTAAGCGACTCTTTTTAAAAGAATAATTTAATGTGACTCTTTTTAAAAGAATGATTTTATGCAACTCTTTTTAAAAGACTAATTTTATGCAACTCTTTTTAAAAGACTAATTTTATGCAACTCTTTTTAAAAGACTAATTTTATGCAACTCTTTTTAAAAGAATAATTTTATGCAACTCTTTTTAAAAGAATAATTTTATGTGACTTTTTAAAAAAAATAATCTTATGTTACTCTTTTATAAAGAATAATTTTATGCGACTCTTTTTAAAAGAATAATTTTATGCAACTCTTTTTAAAAGAATAATTTTATGCAACTCTTTTTAAAAGACTAATTTTATGCAACTCTTTTTAAAAGACTAATTTTATGCAACTCTTTTTAAAAGACTAATTTTATGTGACTCTTTTTAAAAGGACAATTTTATGCAACTCTTTTTAAAAGAATAATTTTATGTGACTCTTTTTAAAAGAATAATTTTATGTGACTCTTTTTAAAAGAAAAATTTTATATGACTTTTTAAAAGAATAATTTTATGCGACTCTTTTTAAACAAATAATTTTATGCAACTCTTTTTAAAAGAATAATTTTATGTGACTCTTTTTAAAAGAATAATTTTATGTGACTCTTTTTAAAAGAATAATTTTATGCGACTCTTTTTAAAAGAATAATTTTATGTGACTCTTTTTAAAAGAGTAATTTTATGTGACTCTTTTTAAAAGAATAATTTTATGTGACTCTTTTTAAAAGAATAATTTTATGTGACTCTTTTTAAAAGAATAATTTTATGTGACTCTTTTTAAAAGAATAATTTTATGCAACTCTTTTTAAAAGAATAATTTTTTGTGACTCTTTTTAAAAGAATAATTTTATGTGACTCTTTTTAAAAGAATAATTTTATGCAACTTTTTTTGAAAGAATAATTGTATGCAACTCTTTTTAAAAGAATAATTTTATGCAACTCTTTTTAAAAGAATAATTTTATGCAACTCTTTTTAAAAGAATAATTTTATGTGACTCTTTTTAAAAGAATAATTTTATGCAACTCTTTTTAAAAGAATAATTTTATGCAACTCTTTTTAAAAGACTAATTTTATGCAACTCTTTTTAAAAGAATAATTTTATGTGACTTTTTAAAAAAATAATTTTATGTTACTCTTTTTAAAAGAATAATTTTATGCAACTCTTTTTAAAAGACTAATTTTATGCAACTCTTTTTAAAAGAAAAATTTTATGTGACTCTTTTTAAAAGAATAATTTTATGCAACTCTTTTTAAAAGAATAATTTTATGCAACTCTTTTTACAAGAATAATTTTATGTGACTCTTTTTAAAAGAATAATTTTATGTGACTTTTTAAAAGATTAATTTTATGCGACTCTTTTTAAAAGAATAATTTTATGCAACTCTTTTTAAAAGAATAATTTTATGTGACTCTTTTTAAAAGAATAATTTTATGTGACTCTTTTTAAAAGAATAATTTTATGCAACTCTTTTTAAAAGAATAATTTTATGCAACTCTTTTTAAAAGACTAATTTTATGTGACTGTTTTTAAAGAATAATTTTATGCAACTCTTTTTAAAAGAATAATTTTATGCAACTCTTTTTAAAAGACTAATTTTATGTGACTCTTTTTAAAAGAATAATTTTATGTGACTTTTTAAAAGAATAATTTTATGCGACTCTTTTTAAAAGAATAATTTTATGCAACTCTTTTTAAAAGAATAATTGTATGTGACTCTTTTTAAAAGAATAATTTTATGCGACTCTTTTTAAAAGAATAATTTTATGCGACTCTTTTTAAAAGAATAATTTTATGTGACTCTTTTTAAAAGAATAATTTTATGCAACTCTTTTTAAAAGAATAATTTTATGCAACTCTTTTTAAAAGACTAATTTTATGCAACTCTTTTTAAAAGAATAATTTTATGTGACTTTTTAAAAAAATAATTTTATGTTACTCTTTTTAAAAGAATAATTTTATGCAACTCTTTTTAAAAGACTAATTTTATGCAACTCTTTTTAAAAGAAAAATTTTATGTGACTCTTTTAAAAGAATAATTTTATGCAACTCTTTTTAAAAGAATAATTTTATGCAACTCTTTTTACAAGAATAATTTTATGTGACTCTTTTTAAAAGAATAATTTTATGTGACTTTTTAAAAGATTAATTTTATGCGACTCTTTTTAACTGAATAATTTTATGCAACTCTTTTTAAAAGAATAATTTTATGTGACTCTTTTTAAAAGACTAATTTTATGTGACTCTTTCTAAAAGAATAATTTTATGCAACTCTTTTTAAAAGAATTATTTTATGCAACTCTTTTAAAAAGACTAATTTTATGTGACTCTTTTTAAAAGAATAATTTTATGCAACTCTTTTTAAAAGAATAATTTTATGCAACTCTTTTTAAAAGACTAATTTTATGTGACTCTTTTTAAAAGAACAATTTTATGCAACTCTTTTTAAAAGAATAATTTTATGTGACTCTTTTTAAAAGAATAACTTTATGTGACTCTTTTTAAAAGAATAATTTTATGTGACTTTTTAAAAGAATAATTTTATGCGACTCTTTTTAAAAAAATAATTTTATGCAACTCTTTTTAAAAGAATAATTTTATGTGACTCTTTTTAAAAGAATAATTTTATGTGACTCTTTTTAAAAGAATAATTTTATGCGACTCTGTTTAAAAGAATAATTTTATGCAACTCTTTTTAAAAGAATAATTTTATGTGACTCTTTTTAAAAGAATAATTTTATGTGACTCTTTTTAAAAGACTAATTTTATGTGACTCTTTTTAAAAGAATAATTTTATGTGACTCTTTTTAAAAGAATAATTTTATGTGACTCTTTTTAAAAGAATAATTTTATGCAACTCTTTTTAAAAGAATAATTTAATTGTGACTCTTTTTAAAAGAATAATTTTATGTGACTCTTTTTAAAAGAATAATTTTATGTGACTCTTTTTAAAAGAATAATTTTATGCAACTCTTTTTAAAAGAATAATTTTATGTGACTCTTTTTAAAAGAATAATTTTATGTGACTCTTTTTAAAAGAATAATTTTATGTGACTCTTTTTAAAAGAATAATTATATGTGACTCTTTTTAAAAGAATAATTTTATGTGACTCTTTTTAAAAGAATAATTTTATGTGACTCTTTTTAAAAGAATAATTTTATGCAACTCTTTTTAAAAGACTAATTTTATGTGACTCTTTTTAAAAGAATAATTTTATGTGACTCTTTTTAAAAGAATAATTTTATGCAACTCTTTTTGAAAGAATAATTGTATGCAACTCTTTTTAAAAGAATAATTTTATGCAACTCTTTTTAAAAGAATAATTTTATGCAACTCTTTTTAACAGAATAATTTTATGTGACTCTTTTAAAAAGAATAATTTTATGCAACTCTTTTTAAAAGAATAATTTTATGCAACTCTTTTTAAAAGACTAATTTTATGCAACTCTTTTTAAAAGAATAATTTTATGTGACTTTTTAAAAAAATAATTTTATGTTACTCTTTTTAAAAGAATAATTTTATGCAACTCTTTTTAAAAGACTAATTTTATGCAACTCTTTTTAAAAGAAAAATTTTATGTGACTCTTTTTAAAAGAATAATTTTATGCAACTCTTTTTAAAAGAATAATTTTATGCAACTCTTTTTACAAGAATAATTTTATGTGACTCTTTTTAAAAGAATAATTTTATGTGACTTTTTAAAAGAATAATTTTATGCGACTCTTTTTAACAGAATAATTTTATGCAACTCTTTTTAAAAGAATAATTTTATGTGACTCTTTTTAAAAGAATAATTTTATGTGACTCTTTTTAAAAGAATAATTTTATGCAACTCTTTTTAAAAGAATAATTTTATGCAACTCTTTTTAAAAGACTAATTTTATGTGACTGTTTTTAAAAGAATAATTTTATGCAACTCTTTTTAAAAGAATAATTTTATGCATCTCTTTTTAAAAGACTAATTTTATGTGACTCTTTTTAAAAGAATAATTTTATGTGACTTTTTAAAAGAATAATTTTATGCGACTCTTTTTAAAAGAATAATTTTATGCAACTCTTTTTAAAAGAATAATTGTATGTGACTCTTTTTAAAAGAATAATTTTATGCGACTCTTTTTAAAAGAATAATTTTATGCGACTCTTTTTAAAAGAATAATTTTATGTGACTCTTGTTAAAAGAATAATTTTATGTGACTCTTTTTACAAGAAGAATTTTATGCGACTCTTTTTAAAAGAATAATTTTATGTGACTCTTTTTAAAAGAATAATTTTATGTGACTCTTTTTAAAAGAATAATTTTATGCAACTTTTTTTAAAAGAATAATTTTATGTGACTCTTTTTAAAAGAATAATTTTATGTGACTCTTTTTAAAAGAATAATTTTATGTGACTCTTTTTAAAAGAATAATTTTATGTGACTCTTTTTAAAAGAATAATTTTATGCAACTCTTTTTAAAAGAATAATTTTATGTGACTCTTTTTAAAAGAATAATTTTATGTGACTCTTTTTAAAAGAATAATTTTATGTGACTCTTTTTAAAAGAATAATTTTATGTGACTCTTTTTAAAAGAAAAATTTTATGCAACTCTTTTTAAAAGAATAATTTTATGCAACTCTTTTTAAAAGAATAATTTTATGCAACTCTTTTTAAAAGAACATTTTATGCAACTCTTTTTACAAGAAAAATTTTATGCAACTCTTTTTACAAGAATAATTTTATGTGACTCTTTTTAAAAGAATAATTTTATGTGACTCTTTTTAAAAGAATAATTTTATGTGACTCTTTTTAAAAGAATAATTTTATGTGACTCTTTTTAAAAGAATAAATTTATGCAACTCTTTTTAAAAGAATAATTTTATGCAACTCTTTTTAAAAGAATAATTTTATGCAACTCTTTTTAAAAGAATAATTTTATGCAACTCTTTTTAAAAGAATAATTTTAGGCAACTCTTTTTAAAAGAATAATTTTATGCAACTCTTTTTAAAATAATAATTTTATGTGACTCTTTTTAAAAGAATAATTTTATGCAACTCTTTTTAAAAGAATAATTTTATGTGACTCTTTTTAAAAGAATAATTTTATGTGACTCTTTTTAAAAGAATAATTTTATGTGACTCTTTTTAAAAGAATAATTTTATGCAACTCTTTTTAAAAGAATAATTTTATGCGACTCTTTTTAAAAGAATAATTTTATGTGACTCTTTTTAAAAGAATAATTTTATGTGACTCTTTTTAAAAGAATAATTTTATGCAACTCTTTTTTAAAGAATAATTTTATGCAACTCTTTTTAAAAGAATAATTGTAGGCAACTCTTTTTAAAAGAATAATTTTATGTGACTCTTTTTAAAAGAACAATCTTATGTGACTCTTTTTAAAAGAATAATTTTATGTGACTCTTTTTAAAAGAATAATTTTATGTGACTCTTTTTAAATGAATAATGTTATGCAACTCTTTTTAAAAGAATAATTTTATGTGACTCTTTTTAAAAGAACAATCTTATGTGACTCTTTTTAAAAGAATAATTTTATGTGACTCTTTTTAAAAGAATAATTTTATGCAACTCTTTTTAAAAGAATAATTTTATGCAACTCTTTTTACAAGAATAATTTTTTGTGACTCTTTTAAAAAGAATAATTTTATGCAACTCTTTTTAAAAGAATAATTTTATGTGACTCTTTTTAAAAGAATAATTTTATGTGACTCTTTTTAAAAGAATAATTTTATGTGACTCTTTTTAAAATAATAATTTTATGCAACTCTTTTTAAAAGAATAATTTTATGCAACTCTTTTTAAAAGAATAATTTTATGTGACTCTTTTTAAAAGAATAATTTTATGTGACTCTTTTTAAAAGAATAATTTTATGTGACTTTTTAAAAGAATAATTTTATGCGACTCTTTTTAAACAAATAATTTTATGCAACTCTTTTTAAAAGAATAATTTTATGTGACTCTTTTTAAAAGAATAATTTTATGTGACTCTTTTTAAAAGAATAATTTTATGCGACTCATTTTAAAAGAATAATTTTATGTGACTCTTTTTAAAAGAGTAATTTTATGTGACTCTTTTTAAAAGAATAATTTTATGTGACTCTTTTTAAAAGAATAATTTTATGTGACTCTTTTTAAAAGAATAATTTTATGTGACTCTTTTTAAAAAAATAATTTTATGTGACTCTTGTTAAAAGAATAATTTTATGCAACTCTTTTTAAAAGAATAATTTTATGCAACTCTTTTTAAAAGAATAATTTTATGTGACTCTTTTTAAAAGAGTAATTTTATGTGACTCTTTTTAAAAGAATAATTTTATGCAACTCTTTTTAAAAGAATAATTTTATGTGACTCTTTTTAAAAGAATAATTTTATGTGACTCTTTTTAAAAGAATAATTTTATGTGACTCTTTTTAAAAGAATAATTTTATGTGACTCTTTTTAAAAGAATAATTTTATGTGACTCTTTTTAAAAGAATAATTTTATGTGACTTTTTTAAAAGAATAATTTTATGCAACTCTTTTTAAAAGAATAATTTTATGTGACTCTTTTTAAAAGAATAATTTTATGTGACTCTTTTTAAAAGAATAATTTTATGCAACTCTTTTTAAAAGAATAATTTTATGTGACTCTTTTTAAAAGAATAATTTTATGTGACTCTTTTTAAAAGAATAATTTTATGTGACTCTTTTTAAAAGAATAATTTTATGCAACTCTTTTTAAAAGAATAATTTTATGCAAGTCTTTTTTAAAGAATAATTTTATGCAACTCTTTTTAAAAGAATAATTTTATGCAACTCTTTTTAGAAGAATAATTTTATGCAACTCTTTTTACAAGAATAATTTTATGTGACTCTTTTTAAAAGAATAATTTTATGTGACTCTTTTTAAAAGAATAATTTTATGTGACTCTTTTTAAAAGAATAATTTTATGTGACTCTTTTTAAAAGAATAATTTTATGCAACTCTTTTTAAAAGAATAATTTTATGCAACTCTTTTTAAAAGAATAATTTTATGCAACTCTTTTTAAAAGAATAATTTTATGCAACTCTTTTTAAAAGAATAATTTTAGGCAACTCTTTTTAAAAGAACATTTTATGCAACTCTTTTTAAAAGAATAATTTTATGTGACTCTTTTTAAAAGAATAATTTTATGTGACTCTTTTTAAAAGAATAACTTTATGTGACTCTTTTTAAAAGAATAATTTTATGTGACTCTTTTTAAAAGAATAATTTTATGTGACTCTTTTTAAAAGAATAATTTTATGCAACTCTTTTTAAATGAATAATTTTATGCGACTCTTTTTAAAAGAATAATTTTATGTGACTCTTTTTAAAAGAATAATTTTATGTGACTCTTTTTAAAAAACTTAATTTTATGCAACTCTTTTTAAAAGACTAATTTTATGCAACTCTTTTTAAAAGACTAATTTTATGCAACTCTTTTTAAAAGAATAATTTTATGTGACTTTTTAAAAATATAATTTTATGTTACTCTTTTTAAAAGAATAATTTTATGCAACTCTTTTTAAAAGAATAATTTTATGTGACTCTTTTTAAAAGAATAATTTATGCAACTCTTTTTAAAAGAATAATTTTATGCAACTCTTTTTACAAGAATAATTTTATGCAACTCTTTTTAAAAGAATAATTTTGTGTGACTTTTTAAAAGAATAATTTTATGCGACTCTTTTTAACAGAATAATTTTATGCAACTCTTTTTAAAAGAATAATTTTATGTGACTCTTTTTAAAAGACTAATTTTATGTGACTCTTTCTAAAAGAATAATTTTATGCAACTCTTTTTAAAAGAATTATTTTATGCAACTCTTTTAAAAAGACTAATTTTATGTGACTCTTTTTAAAAGAATAATTTTATGCAACTCTTTTTAAAAGAATAATTTTATGCAACTCTTTTTAAAAGACTAATTTTATGTGACTCTTTTTAAAAGAACAATTTTATGCAACTCTTTTTAAAAGAATAATTTTATGTGACTCTTTTTAAAGAATAACTTTATGTGACTCTTTTTAAAAGAATAATTTTATGTGACTTTTTAAAAGAATAAGTTTATGCGACTCTTTTTAAAAAAATAATTTTATGCAACTCTTTTTAAAAGAATAATTTTATGTGACTCTTTTTAAAAGAATAATTTTATGTGACTCTTTTTAAAAGAATAATTTTATGCGACTCTGTTTAAAAGAATAATTTTATGCAACTCTTTTTAAAAGAATAATTTTATGTGACTCTTTTTAAAAGAATAATTTTATGTGACTCTTTTTAAAAGAATAATTTTATGTGACTCTTTTTAAAAGAATAATTTTATGTGACTCTTTTTAAAAGAATAATTTTATGTGACTCTTTTTAAAAGAATAATTTTATGCAACTCTTTTTAAAAGAATAATTTAATTGTGACTCTTTTTAAAAGAATAATTTTATGTGACTCTTTTTAAAAGAATAATTTTATGTGACTCTTTTTAAAAGAATAATTTTATGCAACTCTTTTTAAAAGAATAATTTTATGTGACTCTTTTTAAAAGAATTATTTTATGTGACTCTTTTTAAAAGAATAATTTTATGTGACTCTTTTTAAAAGAATAATTATATGTGACTCTTTTTAAAAGAATAATTTTATGTGACTCTTTTTAAAAGAATAATTTTATGTGACTCTTTTTAAAAGAATAATTTTATTCAACTCTTTTAAAAGAATAATTTTATGTGACTCTTTTTAAAAGAATAATTTTATGTGACTCTTTTTAAAAGAATAATTTTATGCAACTCTTTTTGAAAGAATAATTGTATGCAACTCTTTTTAAAAGAATAATTTTATGCAACTCTTTTTAAAAGAATAATTTTATGCAACTCTTTTTAAAAGAATAATTTTATGTGACTCTTTTTAAAAGAATAATTTTATGCAACTCTTTTTAAAAGAATAATTTTATGCAACTCTTTTTAAAAGACTAATTTTATGCAACTCTTTTTAAAAGAATAATTTTATGTGACTTTTTAAAAAAATAATTTTATGTTACTCTTTTTAAAAGAATAATTTTATGCAACTCTTTTTAAAAGACTAATTTTATTCAACTCTTTTTAAAAGAAAAATTTTATGTGACTCTTTTTAAAAGAATAATTTTATGCAACTCTTTTTAAAAGAATAATTTTATGCAACTCTTTTTACAAGAATAATTTTATGTGACTCTTTTTAAAAGAATAATTTTATGTGACTCTTTTTAAAAGACTAATTTTATGTGACTCTTTTTAAAAGAAAAATTTTATGCAACTCTTTTTAAAAGAATAATTTTATGCAACTCTTTTTAAAAGAATAATTTTATGTGACTCTTTTTAAAAGAGTAATTTTATGTGACTCTTTTTAAAAGAATAATTTTATGCAACTCTTTTTAAAAGAATAATTTTATGTGACTCTTTTTAAAAGAATAATTTTATGTGACTCTTTTTAAAAGAATAATTTTATGTGACTCTTTTTAAAAGAATAATTTTATGTGACTCTTTTTAAAAGAATAATTTTATGTGACTCTTTTAAAAAGAATAATTTTATGTGACTTTTTTAAAAGAATAATTTTATGCAACTCTTTTTAAAAGAATAATTTTATGTGACTCTTTTTAAAAGAATAATTTTATGTGACTCTTTTTAAAAGAATAATTTTATGCAACTCTTTTTAAAAGAATAATTTTATGTGACTCTTTTTAAAAGAATAATTTTATGTGACTCTTTTTAAAAGAATAATTTTATGTGACTCTTTTTAAAAGAATAATTTTATGCAACTCTTTTTAAAAGAATAATTTTATGCAAGTCTTTTTTAAAGAATAATTTTATGCAACTCTTTTTAAAAGAATAATTTTATGCAACTCTTTTTAGAAGAATAATTTTATGCAACTCTTTTTACAAGAATAATTTTATGTGACTCTTTTTAAAAGAATAATTTTATGTGACTCTTTTTAAAAGAATAATTTTATGTGACTCTTTTTAAAAGAATAATTTTATGTGACTCTTTTTATAAGAATAATTTTATGCAACTCTTTTTAAAAGAATAATTTTATGCAACTCTTTTTAAAAGAATAATTTTATGCAACTCTTTTTAAAAGAATAATTTTATGCAACTCTTTTTAAAAGAATAATTTTAGGCAACTCTTTTTAAAAGAACATTTTATGCAACTCTTTTTAAAAGAATAATTTTATGTGACTCTTTTTAAAAGAATAATTTTATGTGACTCTTTTTAAAAGAATAACTTTATGTGACTCTTTTTAAAAGAATAATTTTATGTGACTCTTTTTAAAAGAATAATTTTATGTGACTCTTTTTAAAAGAATAATTTTATGCAACTCTTTTTAAATGAATAATTTTATGCGACTCTTTTTAAAAGAATAATTTTATGTGACTCTTTTTAAAAGAATAATTTTATGTGACTCTTTTTAAAAAACTTAATTTTATGCAACTCTTTTTAAAAGACTAATTTTATGCAACTCTTTTTAAAAGACTAATTTTATGCAACTCTTTTTAAAAGAATAATTTTATGTGACTTTTTAAAAATATAATTTTATGTTACTCTTTTTAAAAGAATAATTTTATGCAACTCTTTTTAAAAGAATAATTTTATGTGACTCTTTTTAAAAGAATAATTTATGCAACTCTTTTTAAAAGAATAATTTTATGCAACTCTTTTTACAAGAATAATTTTATGCAACTCTTTTTAAAAGAATAATTTTGTGTGACTTTTTAAAAGAATAATTTTATGCGACTCTTTTTAACAGAATAATTTTATGCAACTCTTTTTAAAAGAATAATTTTATGTGACTCTTTTTAAAAGACTAATTTTATGTGACTCTTTCTAAAAGAATAATTTTATGCAACTCTTTTTAAAAGAATTATTTTATGCAACTCTTTTAAAAAGACTAATTTTATGTGACTCTTTTTAAAAGAATAATTTTATGCAACTCTTTTTAAAAGAACAATTTTATGCAACTCTTTTTAAAAGAATAATTTTATGTGACTCTTTTTAAAAGAATAACTTTATGTGACTCTTTTTAAAAGAATAATTTTATGTGACTTTTTAAAAGAATAAGTTTATGCGACTCTTTTTAAAAAAATAATTTTATGCAACTCTTTTTAAAAGAATAATTTTATGTGACTCTTTTTAAAAGAATAATTTTATGTGACTCTTTTTAAAAGAATAATTTTATGCGACTCTGTTTAAAAGAATAATTTTATGCAACTCTTTTTAAAAGAATAATTTTATGTGACTCTTTTTAAAAGAATAATTTTATGTGACTCTTTTTAAAAGAATAATTTTATGTGACTCTTTTTAAAAGAATAATTTTATGTGACTCTTTTTAAAAGAATAATTTTATGTGTCTCTTTTTAAAAGAATAATTTTATGCAACTCTTTTTAAAAGAATAATTTAATTGTGACTCTTTTTAAAAGAATAATTTTATGTGACTCTTTTTAAAAGAATAATTTTATGTGACTCTTTTTAAAAGAATAATTTTATGCAACTCTTTTTAAAAGAATAATTTTATGTGACTCTTTTTAAAAGAATTATTTTATGTGACTCTTTTTAAAAGAATAATTTTATGTGACTCTTTTTAAAAGAATAATTATATGTGACTCTGTTTAAAAGAATAATTTTATGTGACTCTTTTTAAAAGAATAATTTTATGTGACTCTTTTTAAAAGAATAATTTTATGCAACTCTTTTTAAAAGAATAATTTTATGTGACTCTTTTTAAAAGAATAATTTTATGTGACTCTTTTTAAAAGAATAATTTTATGCAACTCTTTTTGAAAGAATAATTGTATGCAACTCTTTTTAAAAGAATAATTTTATGCAACTCTTTTTAAAAGAATAATTTTATGCAACTCTTTTTAAAAGAATAATTTTATGTGACTCTTTTTAAAAGAATAATTTTATGCAACTCTTTTTAAAAGAATAATTTTATGCAACTCTTTTTAAAAGACTAATTTTATGCAACTCTTTTTAAAAGAATAATTTTATGTGACTTTTTAAAAAAATAATTTTATGTTACTCTTTTTAAAAGAATAATTTTATGCAACTCTTTTTAAAAGACTAATTTTATGCAACTCTTTTTAAAAGAAAAATTTTATGTGACTCTTTTTAAAAGAATAATTTTATGCAACTCTTTTTAAAAGAATAATTTTATGCAACTCTTTTTACAAGAATAATTTTATGTGACTCTTTTTAAAAGAATAATTTTATGTGACTTTTTAAAAGAATAATTTTATGCGACTCTTTTTAACAGAATAATTTTATGCAACTCTTTTTAAAAGAATAATTTTATGTAACTCTTTTTAAAAGAATAATTTTATGTGACTCTTTTTAAAAGAATAATTTTATGCAACTCTTTTTAAAAGAATAATTTTATGCAACTCTTTTTAAAAGACTAATTTTATGTGACTGTTTTTAAAAGAATAATTTTATGCAACTCTTTTTAAAAGAATAATTTTATGCAACTCTTTTTAAAAGACTAATTTTATGTGACGCTTTTTAAAAGAATAATTTTATGTGACTTTTTAAAAGAATAATTTTATGCGACTCTTTTTAAAAGAATAATTTTATGCAACTCTTTTTAAAAGAATAATTGTATGTGACTCTTTTTAAAAGAATAATTTTATGCGACTCTTTTTAAAATAATAATTTTATGCGACTCTTTTTAAAAGAATAATTTTATGTGACTCTTTTTAAAAGAATAATTTTATGCAACTCTTTTTAAAAGAATAATTTTATGCAACTCTTTTTGAAAGACTTATTTTATGCAACTCTTTTTAAAAGAATAATTTTATGTGACTTTTTAAAAAAATAATTTTATGTTACTCTTTTTAAAAGAATAATTTTATGCAACTCTTTTTAAAAGACTAATTTTATGCAACTCTTTTTAAAAGAAAAATTTTATGTGACTCTTTTTAAAAGAATACTTTTATGTGACTCTTTTTAAAAGAATAATTTTATGCAACTCTTTTTACAAGAATAATTTTATGTGACTCTTTTTAAAAGAATAATTTTATGTGACTTTTTAAAAGAATAATTTTATGCGACTCTTTTTAACAGAATAATTTTATGCAACTCTTTTTAAAAGAATAATTTTATGTGACTCTTTTTAAAAGACTAATTTTATGTGACTCTTTCTAAAAGAATAATTTTATGCAACTCTTTTTAAAAGAATTATTTTATGCAACTCTTTTAAAAAGACTAATTTTATGTGACTCTTTTTAAAAGAATAATTTTATGCAACTCTTTTTAAAAGAATAATTTTATGCAACTCTTTTTAAAAGACTAATTTTATGTGACTCTTTTTAAAAGAACAATTTTATGCAACTCTTTTTAAAAGAATAATTTTATGTGACTCTTTTTAAAAGAATAACTTTATGTGACTCTTTTTAAAAGAATAATTTTATGTGACTTTTTAAAAGAATAATTTTATGCGACTCTTTTTAAAAAAATTATTTTATGCAACTCTTTTTAAAAGAATAATTTTATGTGACTCTTTTTAAAAGAATAATTTTATGTGACTCTTTTTAAAAGAATAATTTTATGTGACTCTTTTTAAAAGAATAATTTTATGTGACTCTTTTTAAAAGAATAATTTTATGTGACTCTTTTTAAAAGAATAATTTTATGCAACTCTTTTTAAAAGAATAATTTAATTGTGACTCTTTTTAAAAGAATAATTTTATGTTACTCTTTTTAAAAGAATAATTTTATGTGACTCTTTTTAAAAGAATAATTTTATGCAACTCTTTTTAAAAGAATAATTTTATGTGACTCTTTTTAAAAGAATAATTTTATGTGAATCTTTTTAAAAGAATAATTTTATGTGACTCTTTTTAAAAGAATAATTATATGTGACTCTTTTTAAAAGAATAATTTTATGTGACTCTTTTTAAAAGAATAATTTTATGTGACTCTTTTTAAAAGAATAATTTTATGCAACTCTTTTTAAAAGAATAATTTTATGTGACTCTTTTTAAAAGAATAATTTTATGTGACTCTTTTTAAAAGAATAATTTTATGCAACTCTTTTTGAAAGAATAATTGTATGCAACTCTTTTTAAAAGAATAATTTTATGCAACTCTTTTTAAAAGAATAATTTTATGCAACTCTTTTTAAAAGAATAATTTTATGTGACTCTTTTTAAAAGAATAATTTTATGCAACTCTTTTTAAAAGAATAATTTTATGCAACTCTTTTTAAAAGACTAATTTTATGCAACTCTTTTTAAAAGAATAATTTTATGTGACTTTTTAAAAAAAATAATTTTATGTTACTCTTTTTAAAAGAATAATTTTATGCAACTCTTTTTAAAAGACTAATTTTATGCAACTCTTTTTAAAAGAAAAATTTTATGTGACTCTTTTTAAAAGAATAATTTTATGCAACTCTTTTTAAAAGAATAATTTTATGCAACTCTTTTTACAAGAATAATTGTATGTGACTCTTTTTAAAAGAATAATTTTATGTGACTTTTTAAAAGAATAATTTTATGCGACTCTTTTTAAAAGAATAATTTTATGCAACTCTTTTTAAAAGAATAATTTTATGTGACTCTTTTTAAAAGAATAATTTTATGTGACTCTTTTTAAAAGAATAATTTTATGCAACTCTTTTTAAAAGAATAATTTTATGCAACTCTTTTTAAAAGACTAATTTTATGTGACTGTTTTTAAAAGAATAATTTTATGCAACTCTTTTTAAAAGAATAATTTTATGCAACTCTTTTTAAAAGACTAATTTTATGTGACTCTTTTTAAAAGAATAATTTTATGTGACTTTTTAAAAGAATAATTTTATGCGACTCTTTTTAAAAGAATAATTTTATGCAACTCTTTTTAAAAGAATAATTGTATGTGACTCTTTTTAAAAGAATAATTTTATGCGACTCTTTTTAAAAGAATAATTTTATGCGACTCTTTTTAAAAGAATAATTTTATGTGACTCTTTTTAAAAGAATAATTTTATGTGACTCTTTTTAAAAGAAGAATTTTATGCGACTCTTTTTAAAAGAATAATTTTATGTGACTCTTTTTAAAAGAATAATTTTATGTGACTCTTTTTAAAAGAATAATTTTATGCAACTTTTTTTAAAAGAATAATTTTATGTGACTCTTTTTAAAAGAATAATTTTATGTGACTCTTTTTAAAAGAATAATTTTATGTGACTCTTTTTAAAAGAATAATTTTATGTGACTCTTTTTAAAAGAATAATTTTATGCAACTCTTTTTAAAAGAATAATTTTATGTGACTCTTTTTAAAAGAATAATTTTATGTGACTATTTTTAAAAGAATAATTTTATGTGACTCTTTTTAAAAGAATAATTTTATGTGACTCTTTTTAAAAGAATTATTTTATGCAACTCTTTTTAAAAGAATAATTTTATGCAACTCTTTTTAAAAGAATAATTGTATGCAACTCTTTTTAAAAGAATAATTTTATGCAACTCTTTTTACAAGAAAAACTTTATGCAACTCTTTTTACAAGAATAATTTTATGTGACTCTTTTTAAAAGAATAATTTTATGTGACTCTTTTTAAAAGAATAATTTTATGTGACTCTTTTTAAAAGAATAATTTTATGTGACTCTTTTTAAAAGAATAATTTTATGCAACTCTTTTTAAAAGAATAATTTTAGGCAACTCTTTTTAAAAGAATAATTTTATGCAACTCTTTTTAAAAGAATAATTTTATGCAACTCTTTTTAAAAGAATAATTTTAGGCAACTCTTTTTAAAAGAATAATTTTATGCAACTCTTTTTAAAATAATAATTTTATGTGACTCTTTTTAAAAGAATAATTTTATGCAACTCTTTTTAAAAGAATAATTTTATGTGACTCTTTTTAAAAGAATAATTTTATGTGACTCTTTTTAAAAGAATAATTTTATGTGACTCTTTTTAAAAGAATAATTTTATGCAACTCTTTTTAAAAGAATAATTTTATGCGACTCTTTTTAAAAGAATAATTTTATGTGACTCTTTTTAAAAGAATAATTTTATGTGACTCTTTTTAAAAGAATAATTTTATGCAACTCTTTTTTAAAGAATAATTTTATGCAACTCTTTTTAAAAGAATAATTGTAGGCAACTCTTTTTAAAAGAATAATTTTATGTGACTCTTTTTAAAAGAACAATCTTATGTGACTCTTTTTAGAAGAATAATTTTATGTGACTCTTTTTAAAAGAATAATTTTATGTGACTTATTTTAAATGAATAATGTTATGCAACTCTTTTTAAAAGAATAATTTTATGTGACTCTTTTTAAAAGAACAATCTTATGTGACTCTTTTTAAAAGAATAATTTTATGTGACTCTTTTTAAAAGAATAATTTCATGCAACTCTTTTTAAAAGAATAATTTTATGCAACTCTTTTTAAAAGAATAATTTTATGCAACTCTTTTTACAAGAATAATTTTTTGTGACTCTTTTTAAAAGAATAATTTTATGCAACTCTTTTTAAAAGAATAATTTTATGTGACTCTTTTTAAAAGAATAATTTTATGTGACTCTTTTTAAAATAATAATTTTATGTGACTCTTTTTAAAAGAATAATTTTATGCAACTCTTTTTAAAAGAATAATTTTATGCAACTCTTTTTAAAAGAATAATTTTATGTGACTCTTTTTAAAAGAATAATTTTATGCAACTCTTTTTAAAAGAATAATTTTATGCAACTCTTTTTACAAGAATAATTTTTTGTGACTCTTTTTAAAAGAATAATTTTATGTGACTCTTTCTAAAAGAATAATTTTATGTTACTCTTTTTAAAAGAATAATTTTATGTTACTCTTTTTAAAAGAATAATTTTATGTGACTCTTTTTAAAAGAATAATTTAATGTGACTCTTTTTATAAGAATAATTATATGCAACTCTTTTTAAAAGAATAATTTTATGTGACTCTTTTTATAAGAATAATTATATGCAACTCTTTTTAAAAGAATAATTTTATGTGACTCTTTTTAAAAGAATAATTTTGTGTGACTCTTTTTAAAAGAATAATTTTATGTTACTCTTTTTAAAAGAATAATTTTATGTTACTCTTTTTAAAAGAATAATTTTATGTGACTCTTTTTAAAAGAATAATTTTATGTGACTCTTTTTAAAAGAATAATTTTATGTGACTCTTTTTAAAAGAATAATTTTATGCAACTCTTTTTAAAAGAATAATTTTATGTGACTCTTTTTAAAAGAATAATTTTATGGGACTCTTTTTAAAAGAATAATTTTATGTGACTCTTTTTAAAAGAATAATTTTATGTGACTCTTTTTAAAAGAATAATTTTATGTGACTCTTTTTAAAAGAATAATTTTATGTGACTCTTTTTAAAAGAATAATTTCATGCAACTCTTTTTAAAAGAATAATTTTATGTTACTCTTTTTAAAAGAATAATTTTATGTGACACTTTTTAAAAGAATAATTTTATGTTACTCTTTTTAAAAGAATAATTTTATGCAACTCTTTTTAAAAGAATAATTTTATGTGACTCTTTTTAAAAGAATAATTTTATGTGACTCTTTTTAAAAGAATAATTTTATGTGACTCTTTTTAAAAGAATAATTTTATGCAACTCTTTTTAAAAGAATAATTTTATGCAACTCTTTTTAAAATAATAAATTTATGTTACTCTTTTTAAAAGAATAAATTTATGTGACTCTTTTTAAAAGAATAATTTTATGCGACTCTTTTTAAAAGAATAATTTTATGTGACTCTTTTTAAAAGAATAATTTTATGTGACTCTTTTTAAAAGAATAATTTTATGCACCTCTTTTTAAAAGAATAATTTTATGTGACTCTTTTTAAAAGAATAATTTTATGGGACTCTTTTTAAAAGAATAATGTTATGTGACTCTTTTTAAAAGAATAATTTTATGTGACTCTTTTTAAAAGAATAATTTTATGTGACTCTTTTTAAAAGAATAATTTTATGCAACTCTTTTTAAAAGAATAATTTTATGTGACTCTTTTTAAAAGAATAATTTTATGTGACTCTTTTTAAAAGAATAATTTCATGTGACTCTTTTTAAAAGAATAATTTTATGTTACTCTTTTTAAAAGAATAATTTTATGCAACTCTTTTTAAAAGAATAATTTTATGTGACTCTTTTTAAAAGAATAATTTTATGTGACTCTTTTTAAAAGAATAATTTTATGTGACTCTTTTTAAAAGAATAATTTTATGCAACTCTTTTTAAAAGAATAATTTTATGCAACTCTTTTTAAAATAATAATTTTATGTTACTCTTTTTAAAAGAATAATTTTATGCAACTCTTTTTAAAAGAATAATTTTATGTGACTCTTTTTAAAAGAATAATTTTATGTGACTCTTTTTAAAAGAATAATTTTATGTGACTCTTTTTAAAAGAATAATTTTATGTGACTCTTTTTAAAAGAATAATTTTATGCAACTCTTTTTAAAAGAATAATTTTATGCAACTCTTTTTAAAATAATAATTTTATGTTACTCTTTTTAAAAGAATAATTTTATGTGACTCTTTTTAAAAGAATAATTTTATGCAACTCTTTTTAAAAGAATAATTTTATGCAACTCTTTTTAAAAGAATAATTTTATGTTACTCTTTTTAAAAGAATAATTTTATGTTACTCTTTTTAAAAGAATAATTTTATGTTACTCTTTTTAAAAGAATAATTTTATGTTACTCTTTTTAAAAGAATAATTTTATGTTACTCTTTTTAAAAGAATAATTTTATGTGACTCTTTTTAAAAGAACAATTTTATGCAACTCTTTTTAAAAGAATAATTTTATGTGACTCTTTTTAAAAGAATAATTTTATGCAACTCTTTTTAAAAGAATAATTTTATGTGACTCTTTTTAAAAGAATAATTTTATGTGACTGTTTTTAAAAGAAGAATCTTATGTGACTCTTTTTAAAAGAATAATTTTATGCAACTCTTTTTAAAAGAACAATTTTATGTTACTCTTTTTAAAAGAATAATTTTATGTTACTCTTTTTAAAATAATAATTTTATGTTACTCTTTTTAAAAGAATAATTTTATGTGACTCTTTTTAAAAGAATAATTTTATGTGACTCTTTTTAAAAGAATAATTTTATGTTACTCTTTTT
The DNA here is from genome assembly GCF_053919585.1 of Euprymna scolopes. Classification (NCBI taxonomy): domain Eukaryota; kingdom Metazoa; phylum Mollusca; class Cephalopoda; order Sepiida; family Sepiolidae; genus Euprymna; species Euprymna scolopes. Next base: position 63,866,676 of record NC_136510.1, read on the forward strand.
AAAAGAATAATTTTATGTGACTCTTTTTAAAAGAATAATTTTATGTTACTCTTTTTAAAAGAATAATTTTATGTGACTCTTTTTAAAAGAATAATTTTATGTGACTCTTTTTACAAGAATAATTTTATGTGACTCTTTTTAAAAGAATAATTTTATGTTACTCTTTTTAAAAGAATAATTTTATGTGACTCTTTTTAAAAGAATAATTTTATGCAACTCTTTTTAAAAGAATAATTTTATGCAACTCTTTTTAAAAGAATAATTTTATGCAACTCTGTTTACAAGAATAATTTTATGTGACTCTTTTTATAAGAATAGTTTTGTGCAACTCTTTTTGAAAGAATAATTTTATGTGACTCTTTTTAAAAGAATAATTTTATGCAACTCTTTTTAAAAGAATAATTTTATGCAACTCTTTTTAAAAGAAAAATTTTATGCAACTCTTTTTAAAAGAATAATTTTATGCAACTCTTTTTACAAGAATAATTTTGTGTGACTCTTTTTAAAAGAATAATTTTATGCAACTCTTTTTAAAAGAATAATTTTATGTGACTCTTTTTAAAAGAATAATTTTATGTGACTCTTTTTAACAGAATAATTTTATGCAACTCTTTTTAAAAGAATAATTTTATGTGACTCTTTTTAAAAGAATAATTTTATGCAACTCTTTTTAAAAGAATAATTTTATGCAACTCTTTTTAAAAGAATAATTTTATGTTACTCTTGTTAAAGAATAATTTTATGTGACTCTTTTTAAAAGAATAATTTTATGTGACTCTTTTTAAAAGAATAATTTTATGCAATTCTTTTTAAAAGAATAATTTTATGTGACTCTTTTTAAAAGAATAATTTTATGCAACTCTTTTTAAAAGAATAATTTTATGTGACTCTTTTTAAAAGAATAATTTTATGCAACTCTTTTTAAAATAATAATATTATGCAACTCTTTTTAAAAGAATAATTTTAGGCAACTCTTTTTAAAAGAATAATTTTATGCAACTCTTTTTAAAGAATAATTTTATGTGACTCTTTTTAAAAGAATAATTTTATGCAACTCTTTTTAAAAGAATAATTTTATGTGACTCTTTTTAAAAGAATAATTTTATGTGACTCTTTTTAAAAGAATAATTTTATGTGACTCTTTTTAAAAGAATAATTTTATGCAACTCTTTTTAAATTAATAATGTTATGCAACTCTTTTTAAAAGAATAATTTTATGTGACTGTTTTTAAAAGAATAATTTTATGTGACTCTTTTTAAAAGAATAATTTTATGCAACTCTTTTTGAAAGAATAATTTTATGCAACTCTTTTTAAAAGAATAATTTTAGGCAACTCTTTTTAAAAGAATAATTTTATGTGACTCTTTTTAAATGAATAATGTTATGCAACTCTTTTTAAAAGAATAATTTTATGTGACTCTTTTTAAAAGAATAATTTTATGCAACTCTTTTTAAAAGAATAATTTTATTCAACTCTTTTTAAAAGAATAATTTAAGGCAACTCTTTTTAAAAGAATAATTTTATGTGACTCTTTTTAAAAGAACAATCTTATGTGACTCTTTTTAAAAGAATAATTTTATGTGACTCTTTTTAAAAGAATAATTTTATGTGACTCTTTTTAAATGAATAATGTTATGCAACTCTTTTTAAAAGAATAATTTTATGCAACTCTTTTTAAAAGAATAATTTTATGTGACTTTTTTTAAAAGAATAATTTTATGTGACTCTTTTTAAAAGAATAATTTTATGTGACTGTTTTTAAAAGAATAATTTTATGCAACTCTTTTTAAAAGAATAATTTTATGTGACTCAAGAAAATGTATGCGTGTGTGTATCCTTATTTTATTCTAATAAAAGGGGGAAAATATGTTTGGGCTTACAAGTCTCAGTGTGAAGATGTGGTCTTTGTAGAAAACGAGTTGTGATGATTTGTTGTGATAATATTAGCAACTTCACAATTGCGGAAAGTTTTACACATCTTGTCACTTTCCTGAAAGATATGTCCAACTGACTAGAATGGTTTTATTGTGAGATCTTTTTATAAATCTTAAGATCGGAAGAGAGCAGATTGGAGGAGGGATTTACAGCATTTTTAGCCAGCGGATGTAATTGAAGACAAATCCACATTAGTATTATTTTACAATTGTTTGAAGGTTAAATTGAGTTGATATTTGAAAAATATGTTTTACTAGAAACCAAATTTCTTGAACTTAGTCACAGTTTAATGTAAGCTTTCATTTTTTGAAACTCAAAAATGTATACAAACTTTCAATTACGAATGGCGTCTCTCTCTCTTTGTCTCTCTCTCTCTCTTAAACTTTCTCCCTCTCTTTCTCTCTCTCTTTCTCTCTTTTGCTCTCATTCTCCTCCTTTACTCGGAAATGCAATTGAAAATAAAGCTCTATACGAAGAATAAACAGAACGTTTCCCAAGTAAAAATTTACCGAAAGCCAATAGAAAATCTTTGCGATCCTATCAGATATTCATAAACAGCACATTATTTCACATTATTTTATCCAAACATTAAAAATAGAAAATCAAAGAAATAAAAAAAAACAATTGTTGTATGGGTTTGGCTGATGAAAACAATTGTAATCAAAGATTTGTATTCCCGGGCAACACTAGTTATTTCTTAAACACAGACTTTGTCTAGAAAATGTAATATCAAAGAGATTTAATAGATGCGATCAAAAGCAAAGTAAACTAAACATGAGAAAAGGATTGCACTGATACACTACTTGTTCGCACTCTTCGAAAGATCCTAATTTTTCAGTGTGAAAGTACCATTTTTACCTATTTATTCACTTTTTCCATTTTTACCGGTGCCATTTTTACCATGACATTTTTTCCCGTGCAATTTTTACTTGTGCCATTTTTACCGAGCACCCACTAAAGCATCTACTAGTCATCTTTTCTTGAATTGTACCTTAGGATCTATCTATCTCTCTCTCTCTCTCTCTCTCTCTCTCTATATATATATATATATATATATATATATATATATATATATATATATATATATATATATATATATATAAAGCCCCCCTCCTTGGATAGAGCACAGTCGTAAATGTATCTCACCTGCTGCTTAATTGGCTTTTATGTGAGGCTCGATGTTTGTTTGATTGTAAATATACAAGCAGCTCAAGAAATGTAAAAGCGGTGGGCGAGTGTCTATTTGAATAAACATTTGATTAGATCGTTTGCGAACACTGATCCCATGGGCCGGAGATTAGAAGTGCCGACTATCAACTCGGTGGTTTTAGGCTCAATCCCTAGATAGGGGAAGGTGCTGGTCTCGCCGCACTGATTAGCTATGATTCAGCGAAACAGTACTGTATGTGGAGTACGCTCTCTCTCTCTCTCTCTCTATATATATATATATATATATATATATATATATATATATATATATATACTAGCAAAAGTACCCGTCGTTGACTGGGTTCAAAAACAGCCTACAAAAAATGGACTTTGATTTATGAAAGTATGATAGGTTATGAAAAGGAAGGCTTGTAAAGAGATAGCTTCGAATTTGGGGGTATCAAACCAAAGCAAAATATGATGAAAGTAAAAATAAAATAGATAACCCCTATAATTTATTATACTATACCTGTTCACACTGAAACATTTACCACAATATTCTGTGGATCTATATCAAAAAACCTTCTTAAACTTTGTGACATATTTCCATTCTATGAAGGTCAGGTGCGAACGAACAACCCCTAATTTTATTATACCATATTTCTTCAAACTGAAATATAATTATCAAAGTATACTTACGCAGATAGATATGAAAAGTCTTTATTAAAGTTTGTGCCTATTTCCATTCCATGGAGGCCAGGTGCGAACGCAGACCCCACAATTTTATTATACCATCCCTATTTAAATTAAAACATACTTATCAAAATACTATTATGTACATCTATATCAAAAACACTTGTAAACGTTTTCTTTTTAAATTTTTAAATTTTTTATTTCCATACTTTGTGGACCATGCGCGAACGCAGACCCCACAATTTTAATGAATCACTGTTCTGGCAGATCAGACATACCTATTCCTGT
>NC_136510.1:63875742-63893242 GCF_053919585.1 Euprymna scolopes
GCAGTGATGATTGCGATAGCATGAAATACTGGTGTCTTTAGGTGTAAAAATAATTATATATACACAGTCATCCACATACAATACTGTTTCGCTGTTTCACTGCTCATCAGTGCGCCTAGACAGGCAACTGCCTCAAGCCAGGATCGAAACGCGGCCGTCTAAATGACAGTCAAGGCTTCTCACCATTACGCTATACGGCTGCTGCTGTGAGAGTAATGAATTAATGATGTATTGACATCGTCCAAATGCCACCGCTCGATTTGTTTACACGAAGAGCCTCGCTTCATAGCAGTTTGTATATCACTTCCCATATATACAGGGCTCTACGGACAAACTTATTTTAGTTGGCCTTTGACAACTGAATATTTTCGTTAACTAGCCAAATAGAAAAGTTACAAGCCAAACCCATATGATTTTTAGAATATGACAAGTTTGTTCTGTGACGAGTATGTACATCATAAAGATTTTTCTGTGTTTTTTACAAGTCTAATTCTAAATATACAGTAAATTTTATGTTCATACCTGAAGGTATAAACATTCTGATGTGTTTCGTTAAAAAAATGAGTATATTGTTCTATTAATTTTTTACTGTTTAAAAAATTTAACTTTTTTCGTTTTGTATAAAGAAAAATGTTGAAAAGATATTTTTCATCAGTAGTGAGCTTTGGAAGATTGTTAGTGAAAGAAATACAAAGATAAGCGTTTCCTTATTTCTAGTTGCCACTTTGAAAAATCACTCGCAAATGCAACAGTTTCAGTTGCAATGTAGTGCCGTGAGATATAATAATAATAATAATAATAATAATAATAATAATAATAATAATAATAATAATTAAATACCTTTCTACGTCAAACCGATATCTTATTATATTATTGCATACCTCTATGGTCGTTCCAAAAGTAAGGCCTCCCATTTTTTACTCAAGATGCTCTTATTCTAACCTCTTTTGATGTTCTGGAATTTTAGTCCAGAGCCGCTTTGTCACTGACATTTCCGTCGTCACTCTAAAATCGACGAACTGATCTCTTGTGCTGGCATCAACTACATCGATTTTGTACACGTCCAACAGGCGCCGGTGAATGTTCATCTATTCAATATTTTCTTTATTGAGGAATTCAATGATGTATATTTGCTTTTGATGCACATCCATGACAGGGGTGCTTTCTAAGAGTCACACACCATCAACAGCGAGATGAAACTTTCAGGTTATGAATGCATAAGTTCAGTCATTATAACAACGCAATTTTCATTCTTCTCTTATCCATACAGGCGGAATAAAATAAGAACCATTACTTTTGGAACGTTCCATCGTATCATGAGATTATTTCTTTTTAGAAGCAACAATATTCAAATGCTACGATACTCAAATATTTGTTCATCCCACCGTCGCCCACCGATTATCCCAATCCACTAATGGCAGGCCTTTCTTATTTTCCCTTAATAGAAATTTTAAAAAATAAGTCTTTTTGCTGTTTAATACATTTTTTATTAAGAATTTTGATGCGGTAAAATAATATTTAGCTTGCGGCAGAAAATAATCGTTCAGTTGATTTTTTTTTCTGATTTCAAATCGCAAAAAGTGGAGGGGAAAAAAAAAGAATGGCGGTGAATGTTAGGGATGATTTCCGGCTGTCGTGTTTCTTTGTTTGTTCTACATAAATAATAAGTGTTGTTTAATATGAAAACCAACAGATGGCGCTTTTTTGTGGATGTCGATAAGACAGGCACAATCGCGAATGAGTGCGTTTTGGCTATTTATTTATAGAACCTTCAGGCGCAATTAGTTTAGTCATACAACATAACGACTGATAACTAACATAATTAAGTGATTAAGAGCAGCTAACAAACCGATTGAGAGAGGGGTAGACGTAGTAGGAGGAAAGGATATACTACATACTCACAGGATAATAAATAACGTATATATGTGTGTGCGTAGTGCATATAGTTAACTGTCTCCTCTCGGGGGGGGGGGCACAAAATTTGGACTTCTTCGACATTTTCTTTTCAACGAATCGCGAGCAAAAATTGACCATCCAACATTTAAATGTGTATGCGAGATATTCCCTCTGGTCAACAACAACCTGGAATCGAGCCATCTTATAATTTACAAGCCCTTTAGATTTTTGCCTCACTAAAACTGAAAAGGTCAATTATAAATGCGCAAGCCTTCATCAGAGTCTCTGTGTGAAGTGAAATGGTATTATATCAATTCCAAACACTTGAAGATTCAATTTACTACGTGAAAACTTTAAATAGTTCATATATGTATGTTTATGTCAGTTATTGAGCAGAAAAGTCACACAGCTGCATCTAATCATGTGTTTACGAAAATCCCAGTCAAATAGCTTTTTAATCATGAATTCACATTCAAATCTCTTTCTGCTATGAACAGCTAGTTATTAAAAAATTAAGTTCAATTCGTCCTATACAATTGATCGCTTGCAATTCATCGCTTATAATCAGTATTATGATTCGACATTAAATAACCTAAAAAGAGTTAATATGCCGCAACTGAGATAAACCAGATCCGTAGATATATCTACATTACTACATAATACTGAAATCGCAATATAACGATTATCTGAAGTGTAATCATGTGCGAATATTTGTAGAATCACCGTATAAATATTGAGATGGACAAAATCGCTGTATAAATATTGACAAGGGTAAAATGATTGTATAAATATTGTTGAAGGTAAAATCAGTGTACAAATGCTTACTTGGAATGAAATGTCTGTACAATATTTAGCTGAGTGAATAATAACTGAACTAATATTTGGTGGAATCATGGCAGAAATAAAAGACGGGCATGACCTCTAAACCGTGTTTTATTTTGTATATTAATGTTTGTTTTTATTTTGTTTATATAGTGGTTTTTATTTTGTTTATATAGTGGTTTTTATTTTGTTTATATGGTTTTTATGTGGGAAGTACCATTAGTAAGGTAGAGTTTTGCTATGGCTGATCTGTGAAAGTAGCCAGATATTATGGGACGTACAGGGATGTCCTGTTTGTGAATTTTGAAGAGGCCATATGGTATGGGAATATTCATCTCATTTTAATCATCGGCGATGACTTCTTGTATCAAAACTCATTGGAAACTCTAGCACAATTAAACAACGTAATGATTTTTACAATTTACCTCGTTTAATCAACAAACTTCTAAAGGAACAAAGTTGGGATTTCCATCCATGTTAGCCACAAAAAATAATATCGATAATAAATTAAACGATAAATAAATAAACGACAACACCATCCGTTCCATTTTATAAACATCATTTTGTAACAACTATGGTCTATTTGAAAAGAGAACAAAAACATTCTTTTCACGTCAAAATTGCACCACATAGTTTTCATCATAAATCCTATTTGCCGTTTGCAAAAACAGTAATTCCATGTCATAAACGCATTATTTATTTTTAAATCTAACAGTTATGCTTCTTCCTTAAAATTAACAAAAACATCCTTTTCACATTATAAATGCACAAAATATTTTCAAATATCGTACTTGTATTTAATTTCTTCAAATTAATCATCTCGAGGAAGTCTTGAAAATAAAGTGGACACGTTCATGAATATATAAATAATATATATAATCTGAGTTTTTCCTTTTTTTTCTACACACGAATATGAAACGGTTAATAACGATTCATATTATAATCTTCATTCCTTTTTCCAGCGTTTCGTTTGTTCGCTATTTTTTCAACAACTTCTGTTTAAAAGTAAAATCAATTACTCAGTCCCAGATTTCTCAGAAAATAAAACGCATTTCCTTTAAATTTTGTTATAGGATGTGAATTAATGGTGGCGTTTTAGAGTTAACAAATTTCCTCTCCATTTCTCGACATATACGAACTGAAAGACACACCATTAGGAGACTCAATGAAAACGTGCAACGAATAAGATGTTTATGTCTCTCGTTTGCTTTGTAGGGTCGGACTAACAAATGTTGATCTTTCATATCTAGATGGTTTACAAATTTGCTGTTCCAGCCAAATGATTCCAACGAAAATTTGTCACATAAGAAGGTTTCCTCAATTCGAAGTCGACAACATTTATACAGAAGTAAAAGAGACATTTATTTAAAATATAGTGCATTCTCAGTCAAAGAGTTGAATTAAAATCGATATTTATAATCTCATATGAAGCTTTCTGTTAGAATCGAAATATTTTGGGGTATTTGAATCGGAAAAAAATTAAGCCTAATTTCCGATTCCGAAATGATTCTTTTGATTTTTTTCTTGTCAGTAAAAATTAAAGACAAATTTATTTACTTATTGTTGAAGTTCATCATTAACAATATGGCCACGGAATGGGTTATAAATCCCACTCTCAGCTTTAACATTGATTCTCAGAGGCTAATTCATTTCTTTTATACTTTCATTACTGCAAACATCCCTTTGTAAACCTTTTCGCACATATTTGCTAAACGTTTCAGGGAGTTCACAATTGATTATAAAAGATTTAAATGCTCTGAACAAATTTTTTCAATTTCGCTGGCGCCGTTTAGAGGCTTTTATTTTCTGTAATCGTATGTTAAAAAATCTCACAATGAGTTTATCAACATCTTGAATAAAATAAATTTTCCGAATGAAATTATATCTACGTTTTAGACCTCCTAAAAAACGAATGAAATTCGGGCATTTGTTACTGTAACCAACGGACCAAAAATAAGATGAAAAACAAATATTGCAACAAATAAATGTTTTCAAAAGCAAGACACTTCTACCTACCGGTATAAGTTTATTTGTGTTTAAATTTATCTTAAAGTGTATTTTTAGTTCAAAACAAACTTAGTGTTGATTCTCTTAAGTTAGAATAAACAATGACTGCCCACAAGCTCTTCATCTTTGAAAAACGCTCAAAATCGAAAATTAAACAAATGCTGCTAACAAATAAATGTCAACAATAAAGCCAAAATATTATGTTCTAACAATATTTTGTTGCGAGTTTTTTTAATCATTTTACTTCTAATTTATGAGCGAAATTGAGTTCCTACTGGAAATTCTAAAATATTTTTTCTTTCCGACACGTAATCATTTAAAAAAACAGAAGTAGAACTTTATTTGAGGGAGGAGGTGATTTACTTGATTATTATTAGTAGTAGTAGTAGTATTAGTGGTTGTAGTATTATTATTAGTGGTTGTAGTATTATTATTAGTTGTTGTAGTATTATTATTAGTGGTTGTAGAAGTATCGTGTTTTTCTTTGTACCGTAAAGCAAACCAATCTAATAACCGACCAAATCTTTATAGTTGCAAGAAAGGTGAAGATTTTTTCATAGAGAGAAAATAGGGAATAGTTAACAGAGGCCCGTCACAATGTTAAAAATGATTTTCTAAACAATAACATTAAACTATGTCAATCGCTTTATTGCAGATTGGTAAAAATATTAATATTTCACTAATCATACGTCACAAAAAAATTAAATTGTATCATCAAAGGACTAGCAGTATCAGAATTTTTGTAGGAATTTTTGACACCCCTAACACGAAACTGCGAATACAATATAAAAATCTCGTAATTTCTCTGTTAAAAGTGGGTTATTTATTTTCTTTATGAATTATACTTCCAAAATAAACTATTACAGTTGTTTTAAAAGTAATAGAAATATTTAAAAAAAAAAAAACAGTAATGAATTTTCCGAACTCAATATTTTTCAATTTTTAAACTTTAAAAATCTATCAAAATTTTTCTATTGATTCTATTTTTACGATATTTTCAGGGTCAATGTGAAATTGTATGTTCTTTTCAATAAACCGAATATAATATTTTAGACAAACGTTTTTTTTTTAATTCACGCTCCCCCAAGTGTCACCCATTTTCAACTTTCTCTTAAAAAGTAAATAATTAATTTATGTCGGAGAGTTTTATATATCACAAATTGAAGAGAAAAGGTCAATAAATAATATATTCAAATTTAAAACAAAAAAAATCCCTTTTTTTAGAAATTTATCTGTAAAGTCCGAAGTTTAAAACCTTATTTTATAAGAACACATTGTTTTTTTTTTGTCCTTTTTTTTTAATGAAACCTTGGTCCTTGCTCCTTTAATTGAAAAAAAACTAGGGCTTGAATTACATTTTTCGAGGAGTTATAAGCTTGGAAAGACAGGGGGTCGAATAATTCACGCCTCTCATTTTGAAATGTCTATTAAAAAGTAAATAATTAATTTATGTCGGAGAGTTTTATATATCACAAATTGAAGAGAAAAGGTCAATAAATAATATATTCAAATTTAAAACAAAAAAAATCCCTTTTTTAGAAATTTACCTGTAAAGTCCGAAGTTTAAAACCTTTTAAAAAAAAAAAAACACATTGTTTTTTTTTTGTTTTTTTTTAATAAAACCTTGGTCCTTGTTCCTTTAATTGAAAAAAAATTAGGGCTTGAATTATATTTTTCGAGGAGTTATAAGCTTGGAAAGATGGGGTGGAATTATTCACTATTTTCACGAAATTTCTGACACTGCTATCAAAGGACTGCTTTTAGGTTATTTATTTCGCAAATTTTTATTCAAATTCATGCGATATTCACGAAGTTATGACATTTTATTCTTGTTCAAGGAATTTCCACTGACCATCGCTTTATTGCAGGTTTCTTAAAATGTTATTTTAGGGCAAAAATACAAGGTCTAAACATAAAGACTTCATTTTTTATGATTTTGGATTTTCATCGGCGCGGTTCCTTTTTCCTTCCTTTAAATAGAATTTCTCCTAATAATTTTTCAGGTTGCTCGAAACTCTTTTAAATTATGGTTTTAAATTATTGTTTTAAATTATTGCTTTAAATTATTGTTTTAAATTATTGTTTTAAATTATTGTTTTAACTTTTTTTTAATTATTGTTTTAAATTATTGTTTTAAATTATTGCTTTAAATTATTGTTTTAAATTATTGTTTTAAATTATTGTTTTAAATTATTGTTTTACATTATTGTTTTAAATTATTGTTTTAAATTATTGTTTTAAATTATTTTTTTAAATTATTGTTTTAAATTATTGTTTTAAATTATTGTTTTAAATTATTGTTTTAAATTATTGTTTTAAATTATTGTTTTAAATAATTTTTTTAAATTATTGTTTTAAATTATTGTTTTAAATTATTGCTTTAAATTATTGTTTTAAATTATTGTTTTAAATTATTGTTTTAAATTATTGTTTTAAATTATTGTTTTACATTATTGTTTTAAATTATTGTTTTAAATTATTGTTTTAAATTATTGTTTTAAATTATTGTTTAAAATTATTGTTTTAAATTATTGTTTTAAATTATTGCTTTAAATTATTGTTTTACATTATTGTTTTAAATTATTGTTTTAAATTATTGTTTTAAATTATTGCTTTAAATTATTGTTTTAAATTATTGTTTTAAATAATTTTTTTTAATTATTGTTTTAAATTATTGCTTTAAATTATTGTTTTAAATTATTGTTTTAAATTATTGTTTTAAATTATTGTTTTACATTATTGTTTTACATTATTGTTTTAAATTATTGTTTTACATTATTGTTTTAAATTATTGCTTTAAATTATTGTTTTAAATTATTGTTTTAAATTATTGTTTTAAATTATTGTTTTAAATTATTGCTTTAAATTATTGCTTTAAATTATTGTTCTAAATTACTGCTTTAAATTATTGCTTTAAATTATTGTTTTAAATTATTGCTTTAAATTATTGTTTTAAATTATTGTTTTAAATTATTGTTTTACATTATTGTTTTAAATTATTGTTTTAAATTATTGCTTTAAATTATTGTTTTAAATTATTGTTTTAAATTATTGCTTTAACTTATTGTTCTAAATTATTGCTTTAAATTATTGCTTTAAATTATTGTTTTAAATTATTGCTTTAAATTATTGTTTTAAATTATTGCTTTAAATTATTGTTTTAAATTATTGTTTTAAATTATTGTTTTAAATTATTGCTTTAAATTATTGTTTTAAATTATTGTTTTAAATTATTGTTTTAAATTATTGCTTTAAATTATTGTTTTAAATTATTGTTTTAAATTATTGTTTTAAATTATTGTTTTAAATTATTGTTTTAAATTATTGTTTTAAATTATTGTTCTAAATTATTGCTTTAAATTATTGCTTTAAATTATTGTTTTAAATTATTGTTTTAAATTATTGTTTTAAATTATTTCTTTAAAGTACTGTTTTAAATTATTGTTTTAAATTATTGTTTTAAATTATTGTGTTAAATTATTGCTTTAAAGTATTTTTTAAATTATTGCTTTAAATTATTGTTTTAAATTATTGTTTTAATTTATTGTTTTAAATTATTGTTTTAATTGTTTTTTAATTATTGTGTTACATTATTGTTTTAAATTATTGTTTTAAATTATTGTTTTAAATTATTGCTTTAAATTATTGTTTTAAATTATTGTTTTAAATTATTTCTTTAAATCATTGTTTTAAATTATTGTTTTAAATTATTTCTTTAAATTATTGTTTTAAAATATTGTTTTAAATTATTGTTTTAAATTATTGTTTTAAATTATTGTTTTAAATTATTGTTTTAAATTATTGTTTTAAATTATTGCTCTAAATTATTGTTTTAAATTATTGTTTTAAATTATTGCTTACAATTATTGTTTTAAATTATTGTTTTAAATTATTGTTTTAAATTATTGCTTTAAATTATTGTTTTAAATTGTTGTTTTAAATTATTGCTTTAAATTATTGTTTTTAATTATTGTTTGAAATTATTGTTTTAAATTATTGTTTTAAATTATTGTTTTAAATTGTTTAAAATTATTTCTTTAAATTACTGTTTACATTATTGTTTTAAATTATTGTTTTAAATTATTGTTTAAAATTATTGCTTTAAATTATTGCTTTAAATTATTGTTTTAAATTATTGTTTTAAATTATTTTTTTTAATTATTAGTCTAAATTATTATTTTAAATTATTGCTTTAAATTATTGTTTTAAATTATTGTTTTAAATTTTTTTTTTTTAATTATTGTTTTAAATTATTTCTTTAAATTATTGCTTTTAATTATTGTTTTTAATTATTGTTTTTAATTATTGTTTGAAATTATTGTTTTAAATTACTGCTTTAAATTATTGCTTTAAATTATTGTTTTAAATTATTGCTTTAAATTATTGTTTTAAATTATTGTTTTAAATTATTGTTTTACATTATTGTTTTAAATTATTGTTTTAAATTATTGCTTTAAATTATTGTTTTAAATTATTGTTTTAAATTATTGCTTTAAATTATTGTTCTAAATTATTGCTTTAAATTATTGCTTTAAATTATTGTTTTAAATTATTGCTTTAAATTATTGTTTTAAATTATTGCTTTAAATTATTGTTTTAAATTATTGTTTTAAATTATTGTTTTAAATTATTGCTTTAAATTATTGTGTTAAATTATTGTTTTAAATTATTGTTTTAAATTATTGCTTTAAATTATTGTTTTAAATTATTGTTTTAAATTATTGTTTTAAATTATTGTTTTAAATTATTGTTTTAAATTATTGTTTTAAATTATTGTTCTAAATTATTGCTTTAAATTATTGCTTTAAATTATTGTTTTAAATTATTGTTTTAAATTATTGTTTTAAATTATTTCTTTAAAGTACTGTTTTAAATTATTGTTTTAAATTATTGTTTTAAATTATTGTTTTAAATTATTGCTTTAAATTATTGTTTTAAATTATTGCTTTAAATTATTGTTTTAAATTATTGTTTTAATTTATTGTTTTAAATTATTGTTTTAATTTTTTTTTAATTATTGTGTTACATTATTGTTTTAAATTATTGTTTTAAATTATTGTTTTAAATTATTGCTTTAAATTATTGTTTTAAATTATTGTTTTAAATTATTTCTTTAAATTATTGTTTTAAAATATTGTTTTAAATTATTGTTTTAAATTATTGTTTTAAATTATTGTTTTAAATTATTGTTTTAAATTATTGTTTTAAATTATTGCTCTAAATTATTGTTTTAAATTATTGTTTTAAATTATTGCTTACAATTATTGTTTTAAATTATTGTTTTAAATTATTGTTTTAAATTATTGCTTTAAATTATTGTTTTAAATTGTTGTTTTAAATTATTGTTTTAAATTATTGTTTTTAATTATTGTTTGAAATTATTGTTTTAAATTATTGTTTTAAATTATTGTTTTAAATTGTTTAAAATTATTTCTTTAAATTACTGTTTACATTATTGTTTTAAATTATTGTTTTAAATTATTGTTTAAAATTATTGCTTTAAATTATTGCTTTAAATTATTGTTTTAAATTATTGTTTTAAATTATTTTTTTTAATTATTAGTCTAAATTATTATTATAAATTATTGCTTTAAATTATTGTTTTAAATTATTGTTTTAAATTATTGTTTTAAATTTTTTTTTTAATTATTGTTTTAAATTATTTCTTTAAATTATTGCTTTTAATTATTGTTTTTAATTATTGTTTTTAATTATTGTTTGAAATTATTGTTTTAAATTATTGTTTTAAATTATTTTTTTAAATTATTGTTTTAAATTATTGCTTTAAATTAGTGTTTTAAATTATTGTTTTAAATTATAGCTTAAAATTATTGTTTTAAATTATTGTTTTAAATTATTTCTTTAAATTATTGTTTTAAATTATTGTTTTAAATTATGTCTTTAAATTATTGTTTTAAATTATTGTTTTATATTATTTTGTTAAATTATTGTTTTAAATTATCGTTTTAAATTATTGTTTTAAATTATTGTTTTAAATTATTGTTTTAAATTATTGTTTTAAATTATTGTTTTAAATTATTGTTTTAAATTATGGTTTTAAATTATTTCTTTAAATTATTGTTTTAAATTATTGTTTTATATTATTTTTTTAAATTATTGTTTTAAATTATCGTTTTAAATTATTGTTTTAAATTATCGTTTTGAATTATTGTTTTAAATTATTGTTTTAAATTATTGTTTTAAATTAGTTCTTTAAATTATTGCTTTTAATTATTGTTTTAAATTATTGTTTTAAATTATTGTTTTAAATTATTGTTTTAAATTATTGCTTTAAATTATTGTTTTAAATTATTGTTTTAAATTATTGCTTTAAATTAGTGTTTTAAATTATTGTTTTAAATTATTACTTTAAATTATTGTTTTAAATTATTGTTTTAAATTATCGTTTACAAATTATTGTTTTAAATTATTTCTTTTAATTATTGTTTTAAATTATTGTTTTATATTATTTTTTTAACTTATTGTTTTAAATTATCGTTTTAAATTATTGTTTTAAATTATTGTTTTAAATTATTGTTTTAAATTATTGTTTTAAATTATTACTTTAAATTATTTCTTTAAATTATTGTTTTAAATTATCGTTTTAAATTATTGTTTTAAATTATTTCTTTGAATTATTGTTTTAAATTATTGTTTTATATTATTTTTTTAAATTATTGTTTTAAATTATCGTTTTAAATTATTGTTTTAAATTATTGTTTTAAATTATTGTTTTAAATTATTGTTTTAAATTATTGTTTTAAATTATTGTTTTAAATTATTTCTTTAAATGATTGTTTAAAATTATTGTTTTATATTGTTTTTTAAGAATATTGTTTTAAATTATTGTTTTAAATTATTTCTTTAAATTATTGTTTTAAATTATTGTTTTATATTATTACTTTAAATTATTGTTTTAAGTTATCGTTTTAAATTATTGTTTTAAATTATTGTTTTAAATTATTGTTTTAAATTATTGTTTTAAATAATTTTTTTAAATTATTGTTTTAAATTATTGTTTTAAATTATTGCTTTAAATTATTGTTTTAAATTATTGTTTTAAATTATTGTTTTAAATTATTGTTTTAAATTATTGTTTTACATTATTGTTTTAAATTATTGTTTTAAATTATTGTTTTAAATTATTGTTTTAAATTATTGTTTAAAATTATTGTTTTAAATTATTGTTTTAAATTATTGCTTTAAATTATTGTTTTACATTATTGTTTTAAATTATTGTTTTAAATTATTGTTTTAAATTATTGCTTTAAATTATTGTTTTAAACTATTGTTTTAAATAATTTTTTTTAATTATTGTTTTAAATTATTGCTTTAAATTATTGTTTTAAATTATTGTTTTAAATTATTGTTTTAAATTATTGTTTTACATTATTGTTTTACATTATTGTTTTAAATTATTGTTTTACATTATTGTTTTAAATTATTGCTTTAAATTATTGTTATTAAATTATTGTTTTAAATTATTGTTTTAAATTATTGTTTTAAATTATTGCTTTAAATTATTGCTTTAAATTATTGTTCTAAATTACTGCTTTAAATTATTGCTTTAAATTATTGTTTTAAATTATTGCTTTAAATTATTGTTTTAAATTATTGTTTTAAATTATTGTTTTACATTATTGTTTTAAATTATTGTTTTAAATTATTGCTTTAAATTATTGTTTTAAATTATTGTTTTAAATTATTGCTTTAAATTATTGTTCTAAATTATTGCTTTAAATTATTGCTTTAAATTATTGTTTTAAATTATTGTTTTAATTTATTGTTTTAAATTATTGTTTTAATTTTTTTTTAATTATTGTGTTACATTATTGTTTCAAATTATTGTTTTAAATTATTGTTTTAAATTATTGCTTTAAATTATTGTTTTAAATTATTGTTTTAAATTATTTCTTTAAATCATTGTTTTAAATTATTGTTTTAAATTATTTCTTTAAATTATTGTTTTAAATTATTGTTTTAAATTATTGTTTAAAATTATTGCTTTAAATTATTGCTTTAAATTATTGTTTTAAATTATTGTTTTAAATTATTTTTTTTAATTATTAGTCTAAATTATTATTTTAAATTATTGCTTTAAATTATTGTTTTAAATTATTGTTTTAAATTTTTTTTTTTAATTATTGTTTTAAATTATTTCTTTAAATTATTGCTTTTAATTATTGTTTTTAATTATTGTTTTTAATTATTGTTTGAAATTATTGTTTTAAATTACTGCTTTAAATTATTGCTTTAAATTATTGTTTTAAATTATTGCTTTAAATTATTGTTTTAAATTATTGTTTTAAATTATTGTTTTACATTATTGTTTTAAATTATTGTTTTAAATTATTGTTTTAAATTATTGCTTTAAATTATTGTTTTAAATTATTGTTTTAAATTATTGCTTTCAATTATTGTTTTTAATTATTGTTTGAAATTATTGTTTTAAATTATTGTTTTAAATTATTGTTTTAAATTGTTTAAAATTATTTCTTTAAATTACTGTTTTCATTATTGTTTTAAATTATTGTTTTAAATTATTGTTTAAAATTATTGCTTTAAATTATTGCTTTAAATTATTGTTTTAAATTATTGTTTTAAATTATTTTTTTAATTATTAGTCTAAATTATTATTTTAAATTATTGCTTTAAATTATTGTTTTAAATTATTGTTTTAAATTATTGTTTTAAATTTTTTTTTTAATTATTGTTTTAAATTATTTCTTTAAATTATTGCTTTTAATTATTGTTTTTAATTATTGTTTTTAATTATTGTTTGAAATTATTGTTTTAAATTACTGCTTTAAATTATTGCTTTAAATTATTGTTTTAAATTATTGCTTTAAATTATTGTTTTAAATTATTGTTTTAAATTATTGTTTTACATTATTGTTTTAAATTATTGTTTTAAATTATTGCTTTAAATTATTGTTTTAAATTATTGTTTTAAATTATTGCTTTAAATTATTGTTCTAAATTATTGCTTTAAATTATTGCTTTAAATTATTGTTTTAAATTATTGCTTTAAATTATTGTTTTAAATTATTGCTTTAAATTATTGTTTTAAATTATTGTTTTAAATTATTGTTTTAAATTATTGCTTTAAATTATTGTGTTAAATTATTGTTTTAAATTATTGTTTTAAATTATTGTTTTAAATTATTGTTTTAAATTATTGTTTTAAATTATTGTTTTAAATTATTGTTTTAAATTATTGTTTTAAATTATTGTTTTAAATTATTGTTCTAAATTATTGCTTTAAATTATTGCTTTAAATTATTGTTTTAAATTATTGTTTTAAATTATTGTTTTAAATTATTTCTTTAAAGTACTGTTTTAAATTATTGTTTTAAATTATTGTTTTAAATTATTGTTTTAAATTATTGCTTTAAATTATTGTTTTAAATTATTGCTTTAAATTATTGTTTTAAATTATTGTTTTAATTTATTGTTTTAAATTATTGTTTTAATTTTTTTTTAATTATTGTGTTACATTATTGTTTTAAATTATTGTTTTAAATTATTGTTTTAAATTATTGCTTTAAATTATTGTTTTAAATTATTGTTTTAAATTATTTCTTTAAATCATTGTTTTAAATTATTGTTTTAAATTATTTCTTTAAATTATTGTTTTAAAATATTGTTTTAAATTATTGTTTTAAATTATTGTTTTAAATTATTGTTTTAAATTATTGTTTTAAATTATTGTTTTAAATTATTGCTCTAAATTATTGTTTTAAATTATTGTTTTAAATTATTGCTTACAATTATTGTTTTAAATTATTGTTTTAAATTATTGTTTTAAATTATTGCTTTAAATTATTGTTTTAAATTGTTGTTTTAAATTATTGTTTTAAATTATTGTTTTTAATTATTGTTTGAAATTATTGTTTTAAATTATTGTTTTAAATTATTGTTTTAAATTGTTTAAAATTATTTCTTTAAATTACTGTTTACATTATTGTTTTAAATTATTGTTTTAAATTATTGTTTAAAATTATTGCTTTAAATTATTGCTTTAAATTATTGTTTTAAATTATTGTTTTAAATTATTTTTTTTAATTATTAGTCTAAATTATTATTATAAATTATTGCTTTAAATTATTGTTTTAAATTATTGTTTTAAATTATTGTTTTAAATTTTTTTTTTTAATTATTGTTTTAAATTATTTCTTTAAATTATTGCTTTTAATTATTGTTTTTAATTATTGTTTTTAATTATTGTTTGAAATTATTGTTTTAAATTATTGTTTTAAATTATTTTTTTAAATTATTGTTTTAAATTATTGCTTTAAATTAGTGTTTTAAATTATTGTTTTAAATTATAGCTTAAAATTATTGTTTTAAATTATTGTTTTAAATTATTTCTTTAAATTATTGTTTTAAATTATTGTTTTAAATTATGTCTTTAAATTATTGTTTTAAATTATTGTTTTATATTATTTTGTTAAATTATTGTTTTAAATTATCGTTTTAAATTATTGTTTTAAATTATTGTTTTAAATTATTGTTTTAAATTATTGTTTTAAATTATTGTTTTAAATTATTGTTTTAAATTATGGTTTTAAATTATTTCTTTAAATTATTGTTTTAAATTATTGTTTTATATTATTTTTTTAAATTATTGTTTTAAATTATCGTTTTCAATTATTGTTTTAAATTATCGTTTTGAATTATTGTTTTAAATTATTGTTTTAAATTATTGTTTTAAATTATTGTTTTAAATTAGTTCTTTAAATTATTGCTTTTAATTATTGTTTTAAATTATTGTTTTAAATTATTGTTTTAAATTATTGTTTTAAATTATTGCTTTAAATTATTGTTTTAAATTATTGTTTTAAATTATTGCTTTAAATTAGTGTTTTAAATTATTGTTTTAAATTATTACTTTAAATTATTGTTTTAAATTATTGTTTTAAATTATCGTTTTAAATTATTGTTTTAAATTATTTCTTTTAATTATTGTTTTAAATTATTGTTTTATATTATTTTTTTAACTTATTGTTTTAAATTATCGTTTTAAATTATTGTTTTAAATTATTGTTTTAAATTATTGTTTTAAATTATTGTTTTAAATTATTGTTTTAAATTATTACTTTAAATTATTGTTTTAAATTATTGTTTTAAATTATCGTTTTAAATTATTGTTTTAAATTATTTCTTTGAATTATTGTTTTAAATTATTGTTTTATATTATTTTTTTAAATTATTGTTTTAAATTATCGTTTTAAATTATTGTTTTAAATTATTGTTTTAAATTATTGTTTTAAATTATTGTTTTAAATTATTGTTTTAAATTATTGTTTTAAATTATTTCTTTAAATGATTGTTTAAAATTATTGTTTTATATTGTTTTTTAAGAATATTGTTTTAAATTATTGTTTTAAATTATTTCTTTAAATTATTGTTTTAAATTATTGTTTTATATTATTACTTTAAATTATTGTTTTAAGTTATCGTTTTAAATTATTGTTTTAAATTATTGTTTTAAATTATTTCTTTAAATTATTGTTTTAAATTATTGTTTTAAATTATTGCTTTAAATTATTGTTTTAAATTATTGTTTTATATTATTTTTTTAAAATATTGTTTTAAATTATTTTTTTAAATTATTGTTTTAAATTATTTCTTTAAATTATTGTTTAATGTTATGTTTTTAAATTATTGTTTTAAATTATTTTTTTTAATTATTGTTTTAAATTATTGTTTTATATTATTTTTTACATTATTGTTTTAAATTATCGTTTTAAATTATTGTTTTAAATTATTGTTTAAAATTATTGTTTTAAATTATTGTTTTAAATTATTGTTTTAAATTATTGTTTTAAATTATTGTTTTAAATTATTTCTTAAAATTATTGTTTTAAATTATTGTTTTATATTATTGTTTTAAATTATTGTTTTAAGTTATCGTTTTAAATTATTGTTTTAAATTATTGTTTTAAATTATTGTTTTAAATTATTGTTTTGAATTATTGTTTCAAATTATTGTTTAAATTATTGTTTTGAATTATTGTTTTAAATTATTCTTTTTAATTATTGTTTTAAATTATTGTTTTTAATTATTTTTTTAAATTATTGTTTTAAATTATTGTTTTAAATTATTGTTTTAAATTATTGCTTTAAATTATTGTTTTAAATTATTTTTTTAAATTATTGTTTTAACTTATCGTTTTAAATTATTGTCTTAAATTATTGTTTTAACTTATCGTTTTCAATTATTGTTTTAAATTATTGTTTTAAATTATTGTTTTAAATTATTTTTTTTAATTATTGTTTTAAATTATTGTTTTTAATTATTTTTTTAAATTATTGTTTTAAATTTTTGTTTTAAATTATTGTTTTAAATTATTGCTTTAAATTATTGTTTTAAATTATTTTTTTAAATTATTGTTTTAACTTATCGTTTTAAATTATTGTCTTAAATTATTGTTTTAACTTATCGTTTTAAATTATTGTTTTAAATTATTGTTTTAAATTATTGTTTTAAATTATTTTTTTAAATTATTGTTTTAAATTATTGTTTTAAATTATTTTTTTAAATTATTGTTTTAAATTATTGTTTTAAATTATTGTTTTAAATTATTGTTTTAAATTATTGTTTTAAATTATTGTTTTAAATTATTGTTTTAAATTATTTTTTTTAATTATTGTTTTAAATTTTTTTTTTTAATTATTGCTTTAAATTATTGTTTTAAATTATTGTTTTAAATTGTTGCTTTAAATTATTGTTTTAAATTATTGTTTTAAATTATTGTTTTAAATTATTGTT